>NC_091993.1:25074981-25354981 GCF_044704955.1 Pristiophorus japonicus
ACCAGACTGATTCCCAGGATGGCAGGACTGACATATGAAGAAAGACTGGATCGACTAGACTTATATTCACTGGAATTTAGAAGAATGAGAGGGAATCTCATAGAATCATATAAAATTCTGACGGGATTGGACAGGTTAGATGCAGGAAGAATGTTCCCGATGTTGGGGAAGTCCAGAACCCGGGGTCACAGTCTAAGCATAAGGGATAAGCCATTTAGGACCGAGATGTGGAGAAACTTCTTCACTCAGAGAATTGTGAATCTGTGGAATTCTCTTCCACAGAAAGTTGTTGATGCCAATTCGTTAGATATATTTAAAAGGGAGTTAGATGTGGCCCTTGCGGCTAAGGGGATCAAGGGGTATGGAGAGAAGGCGGGAGTGGGGTATTGTAGTTGCAGGATCAGCCATGATCATATTGAATGGTGGTGCAGGCTCGAAGGGCAGAATGGCCTGTTCCTGCACCTATTTTCTATGTTTCTATGTTTCTACTAATGGTGTGGTGGATTAGCATACCAGGCTTTCTTTAAGGCATTGTTGGCACCAAAAGGCATAAAAAGAAATACTTGCATTTATATAGTGCCTTTAATGACCTCAGGATGTCCCAAAGTGCTTGACAGCAAATGAAGGACTTTCAAAATGTAGTCACAGCTGTAATGTAGAAATGTGGCAGCCAATTTGCGCACAGCAAGCACCCACAAATAACAATGACCAGATAATCTGTTTTAGTGATGTTGATTGAGGAATAAGTCTTGGCCAGGACACCGGGGAGAACTCCCCTGCTCTTCTTCAAAATAGTGCCATGAGATCTTTTACGTCCACCTGAGAGGCCTCGGTTTAATGTCTCATCCGAACGATGGAAACTCTGACACTGCAGCACTCCCTCAGTATTGCAATGATGATACAATGGCATCACCAGAAATGCAGTATGCAGTATCCCTCCACTAGCGATCGGTGCCAGAAAAATGGGGTTTCCTCTGCAGCGAAACGCAAGTACAATCCAACGGCTGCTGGATTGACTAAATAAGATGGGTCAACGGATCAATACTTGCTAAAACATTAATAGCATTGGACTTGAGTTCATTATTCCACTGTCATGTTGAAGCAAATTCTAGTTGGTGAAAAACTAATAGGTATAACTGGCATAGTCAATAGCTCAGTGAGTAAAAGCATTATGAGATGTGGTGATCAACTATACTAACAGGGATGACACCACGGTCTACCCTGAGTAAGCTGGTCTCCAGGCAGCAGTGTAACCTGGTGGCCTCAGTACCATGGGCTGCACAGCGTGGAGAAATAAATAGCTGAGGTTCCAGTTGTAGGGTGTGGATAGCGTGGAGCTCAACCGTGACAGCCACCTTTGCGGGAACGGTAGCATTGTGGTAATGTTACTGGACTAGTAATCCAGTAATTCAGGTCCCAGCAGAGGCAAGGGCCCAGGGGCAGCACGGGCCAGCCCACACTGCGAACTATGGATAGTAGGAGCATTCTATTGCGCACTAGGTCCGTGCAGCAAAGCTTGGTCTCCAGTCGACTTGGTTAACCATTGCCACTGGGCCAAGACCTAGCTCTGTCAAGCCCGTGTGGTGGCTGGGGTGCAACGGCCACCCCACGTTAAAAGAATCCACGCACACGCATCTTCCACCCTTCAGTATGTAGTTCGGGACCTGGAATGTCAGGACCCTCATTGAAACACCTGTGAACTCATCCCTTTTTGGTGTGGAAGCGGGTCATCCTCAATACGAGGGACCGCCTAATACTATACTACTAGTAATCCAGAGGCCTGACTAATAATCTGGAGACGTGAGTTCAAATCCCACCAAGGTAGCTGGGGAATTTAAATTCAGTTAATTAAATAAATCTGGAATAAAAGGCGAGTATTAGTAATGGTGATCCTGAACTGCTGGATTGTCATAACAACCCATCTGGTTCACTAATGTCTTTTAGGGAAGAAATCTGCCGTCCTTACCCGGTCTGGCTTATATGTGACTCCAGACCCACGGCAATGTCCTCTTAACTGCGCTCTGAACTGGCCTCGCGAGCCACTAAAGGGCAATTAGGGATGGGCAATAAATGCTGGCCTTGTTGGCAATACACATATCCTGTGAACGAATTAAAAAAATTGTCGCACAATTTGCTATCACTCGATCAGACATGAAGGATGACCACTTGAGTGAGGTATCGAGCGCTGCTAATGGAACCGCACCAACATCCCCAGCATCGGAGCATTGACCACGCTCGATCAGCTCCGATGGACGGGCCACATTGTCCGCATGCCCGATACTAGACTCCCAAAACAAGCACTCTACTCCAAGCTACGTCAAGGCAAGCGAGTCCCAGGAGGGCAGTGAAAACGCTTTAAGAACACCCTCACAGCCTCCTTGAAAAAATGTAACGTCCCCACCGACTCTTGGGAGGAGAAGCATCCGGGAAGGCGCCAAACACCTCGAGTCTCTTCGCCGGGAGCACGCGGAAGCCAAGTACAAACAGTGGAAGGAGCGCACCACAACCCAAGCACCCCACCCACCCGTCCCTCCAACCACCGTCTGCCCCACCTGTGACAGAGTCTGTCGATCTCGCATTGGTCTCATCGGTCACCTTAGAACTCATTTTAGTGTGGAAACAAGTCATCCTCGACTCCGGGGGACTGCTTAAGAAGAAAAGATGACCCCAGCGAGGAACCAATTGTTGTAGGAGAGGAGGAGAATACACTAGGGGGAAATGGGATGAATTATTGTACAGCATGAAAGCCTAGGAGTAGATTGTACAAATTAGTTCCCCTGATGCAGTGTCAAGGAGCACAAATTCATAAGATCTACCCCTATAATTAATAACACCGCCATTGTTGAAGATGAAAACCAATGAATCTAACCTGAGTAAATGTAGTTCTTGTTAATGCATGCTGGTGATGGCCAGCTGCAGAGCCATGATGAATCGACTGCCTCAGTTTGTCACTCCCAGTAGGACACCAATTAAAAGCACAACATCTTGGGAGCGTAGCTGAACACTGCAGACCTTGTGGCATCAAAAACAAGGTTCGGACTGTGTTCCACCAAGGCCCAATCCTATGAATAACATTTCAGCAACAAAACATCATCTATTTAGATGTACGTTTGGTGGAAAGGGCTTGGAGAGAAAATTACAGTTCAAACAAACAGCTGCTGCTTCTAAACTTGAAATGATTAAATACTGGCAGAGAATGAGTCGCTGCAGAGCGCTAATTCAGAATCTCACAGGGTCCTGTGTGGAATTTCACATTTAAAAAAATTCATTTATTGTGGGGAATTAATTTGCTCGCCAAGTTAAAGTAATTCAGCCCAACGCTCTCAGATCAGGCGTGACATGCATTTAGAATCAGAGTTAAGCTCTGTATTGTATTTGCTTCATAGGTTCTTTGCTTAAGAATTCATAGCAGCACATTGCTATTAAGAACTAGTTGGTTCACTAGCAAAAAGGTTTGACAATCACACGACACATTACCAGTTCATCCACCAGGCTCACAACCACCTGCCTCATCGTGGATTCCCCCGAACCCAAACTGGCCGGGGTTTTATTGAGTCTTGTGAACATCACGTGACTGGCTGAGCCACTCACAACTCAACAGCTCTACAAACCTGTGAGCATACATTACTAGCTCCTTCTGGCTGGCCATCCTTCTGACCTTCGTGATATTTTTGCTTTACTACCGTTTTGTGTTGAATTATGGGCGGTGGTACGCTGGGAACTCACTCATTGGCAAATAGCTCGACCTGGAGCATACAAATTCATTTACTCTCAGTCCCCAGCAGGCTGAAGCAAGAGGTGATCTTTCTTTTCATCGATCTGGGCTGGATTTAAAGAAGAGACAAGGGCGGAGAAATTCAGGAATGCTCCATTTGAGGCACTAAGTTTTGAAAGCTGGAAAAATTAGCGGCAGGCGCTAATGATACTCAGCTTTCTGTAAATTCAGTGTTGGCACACCAGGAAGGAAGTGGAGTGCTAAATCAAGCACTCTACTTCCTTCCTGGAGCGCTAAAGGACGGTAGTGGTGCAGCACAATGTCCCGTGCAGCACTGCCATGTTCCGAGGCTCCTTCTCTCCCTTAAAGGACATCTCCAGACCCACAGCAATGTGGTTGACTCTTAACTGCCCCTTTGAAATGGCCCAGCGAGCCACTCAGTTGTACCAAACTGCGCCGACAAAGTCAGCACGGACTGCAGCGGTTCAAGAAGACGGCTCACCACCACCTTCTCGAGGGCAATTAGGGATGGGCAATAAATGCCGGCCTTGCCAGCGAGGCCCACATCCCGCGAACGAATACATTTAAAAAAAAACAGGTCCATGCTTTAGGTCACAAATGCATAGGCCCCATATTGGTGGCCTTACCACCCACTACCACCGACTGCCGCCGAGTTTTCCTGCCGCTTTCCTCTCGCTCCCAGTTTCCCCTGAGGCTGGAGCTGGCGGGAGGGGAGTACCGCTGGGAACCGCCCGCTGATGGCCTCTGGCCGCCAAGTCGCGTAAGTGGCCTCCCGCCCGCCGAGATGCCAGATTGGTGTGGGCGGGAGTCAGCGCCAGCAGGGGGAAGGACCGCTGTGTGGAGGCTGTTCTAACCCCGACGGTAGGCATGAAGATTAGTGAACATCTTTTACATTTTATTTACAGCAACTTACCTGGACGGTGCCTCCTGAAGACGTGCCGGTGATTTTTTTTTTTTTGTGGTGTTTTTACTTTTCCGGTCTTCCGCCCTCCCTGGGTCCGAATCCATCCTCGGCGGCACTTGGGCGGCAAGCTCCTTTGTCACCGAGATTGAGAGCTCCCACCCGCTGCCGCCCAGATTGACGGCCTAAGCTGTTATTTTGCCGCCGGGCAGTATTGCCACCTCTTTTAGAGGAATCTTTCAGGCAAAGTACCGCCCGGTCTCTCGCCGGCCATCGCCGGCCATTTGGGCGGCAAATAAGCGGACCTTGCAGCTCCTGAAAACCGGGGCGATAATCTTCACTTCCAGCATTAACTTTGAGGATATTCTTGTGTCTTTAGAACAGGATTTAACAAAAAGAAAAAAAAAACGTACGCCACAGCAGTTTTAAACTGCAATGTTTCCCCGATTTATCTATTATCGTCTTAACTCAACACGTTCGGAAAATGTACCAGCACGTCATAAACCTGTTCATTTCTCTCCTGTGTTGTGCTGTCTACATTGTTCACTTACACCCACACACTTCAACATAACAGCTGGAGTCTTCAATTATAGGAGCAAAAATATGAGCCACCGGAATAAACAAAACTAGAAGGGATCTAAGCATTCAGATCAGCACAGTCACCTTTCAGAGAAACCATCCCACCATCAAGGGCACTCCAGGAAACATTTCTGGCCATCAGAAATCTTTCAAAGTCTGACTATAAATACCCCTCCAGACAAAGTTTGTGATCACAATAAAACTCCAGACATGCGTCTGACCTCAATAACCCTCCAGACAAATGTCTGAGCACAATAACCCTCCAGACAAAGGGGTTGAAATTGCCCCTTCCCTTAAGGCCTGTTACGCGCCGGAAATCGGTGCAATGACCACCGATTTTTCATGGAATGGCCCTCCTACGGTATCCCAGCGGTGACTCCCACTCCCCCCAGTCCCCCCGCCCCCGCTGCTGCCGATCTGTCCTAAGTGCGTCATCAGAGCGCACACCGCCAATGATCCCCCCCAGCCCCGAATGTGAAATTCCGCCGAGAAAATGTTGCTGCCGCCGCTTAGTGCCACCAACAGCTTTTTGGGTCAGCGCACTGTGCTTGCAATGTGTTCAAAATGGCAGTGCGGCCACCATTACAGGGGAGGGCGCACTGCCGCGGCCGCCATCTTACTCTTTTTGTTGGCCGACTGTCAAGTCGGGCCGACAATTACGCACCTGGGTTCGGCCGGGCCGCCAACAGGCAGCCATCAGCCACTATCATTCGTTACGATGAATATGGGTCTTCTTAGACTCTTAGAGAGTCTTGTCATTAGTAACCCTGTGCAGCGAGTGACTCTGACTATAGAGAGACTGCACTCTTTATTGTTATTTTGGTTGATTTAAGGATAAGATAGTTCCGTCTGAACAGCTATCACCACCACAGACGTGATGGGCCAAATAGCTTCCTTCAGTACTGGAAGTCAGGAGAGCTACAGAATGCTAAAGGTGTCGGGGCTAAATATTTCAGTTTCGCCTGGTTTGAGGCAGTGACACCGCCTGGTCGCTAACTTCAGCGCCGGGTGATGTTTATCGCCTCCAAACGGGATATTCACTTTTAGCGCCCAAGAGGGGAGAGGAACGCTAAGGGAAGCATTCCGCACCCCTCTCAGGGCGCTAACCTTGATTCCTGGGGCGTTATTGTGGGAGCACTGCTGAGGTTCTGGCGCTAGGAAACCGGCATCCCAGCGCCGAAAGATGAGGTCAGCTGGACCACCCGAAAAGTAAGAGGAAAGCCAAGCTGCCCTACCACAGTGTGCAGCATCTCGGAGAGATGCATTAATGGAAGAAAAAAAATCATTGTAACTGCCGGCCTGCTCCCCCTTGGACACATCGCTCCGGCAGCTTCTCCGTGACGCCTGCTTTCCCTGTCGGAAGTAGCGTCAGGCGCAATGGCAGGCGAGAGCAGTCAAGTTCGCGACCGCGGTGCGATGGGGGCATTACACGCTCAGTGACGTCACCCAGTGGGTGGAGCTAGAGTGCGCAGCGCTAACTGTTAGCGCCGCCGCTAAACCTCCACTGAAGGTTGCGGGAAGCGCTGACAGCACGGCGCTCAGGCGGTAAGCGCTTAGCGACCCTCGAGGGCATTAACGGGCGGCACTAAGCAAATGAGTGTTAACCACATTTTATTGTGCATCAGTAGGGTTAATTTTCTCTTTGCACATAACTTAGATGCTGGGCTGACCATGTATGGTATTGTGTGATTATTCTAAGCTTACAGAGCAAATTGATTTATGTTGTTTAAATTGTGCGTTCATTCAGGGTAGCAATATATCCTAAACAAGCTTCTATTCAGAGCTGAATGCTCCACGGAGTTGCAGATGTTGAGAGAATTTATTCTTATTTTATCAGTTTACTCTCCACTATCCTATTCCTTTGCACACATATCAAGCCTCACTGCTGTTCTCACAATCTAACAAGATATAACATCTCCCTGATTCAGTTTCTTATAAGTAGTAAGTTCTACGCTACAAAAACATCACCCCCAAAATATGTCATCGGTGACTTTTGCAACAGATACCAAAATTATATCATCATCATCATAGGCAGTCCCTCGAAATTGAGGAAGACTTGCTTCCACTCCTGAAGTGAGTTCTTTGGTGGCTGAACAGTCCAATACGAGAGCCACACACTCTGTCACAGGTGGGACAGATAGTCATTGAGGGAAGGGGTGGGTGGGACTGGTTTGCTCTTTCCGCTGCCTGCGCTTGATTTCTGCATGCTCTCGGCGTTGAGACTCGAGGTGCTCAGCTCCCTCTCGGATGCTCTTCCTCCACTTAGGGCGGTCTTGGGCCAGGGACTCCCAGGTGTCGGTGGGGATGTCGCACTTTATCAGGGAGGCTTTGAGGGTGTTCTTGTAACGTTTCCGCTGCCCACCTTTAGCTCGTTTGCCATGAAGGAGCTCCGAATAGAGCACTTGCTTTGGGAGTCTCGTGTCTGGCATGCGAACTATGTGGCCTGCCCAGCGGAGCTGATCAAAAGTGGTCAATGTTTCAATGCTGTGGATGTTGGCCTGGATGAGGACACTGATGTTGGTGTGCCTATCCTCCCAGGGGATTTGTAGGATCTTGCGGAGACATCGTTGGTGATATTTCTCTAGCAACCTGAGGTGTCTGCTGCACATGGTCTACAGGGCTGTAGTAATATCTGCCCTCCTGTATGGCTGAGACATGGATCATGAGCTTGGTGGCAGTTTTGAGGGCCTGGTCTTCAAACACACTTTTCCGCAGGCAGCCGAAGGCTGCACTGGTGCACTGGAGGCGATGTTGGATCTGATTGTCGATGCCTGCTCTTGTTGATAGGAGGCTCCCGAGATGTGGGAAGTGGTCCACGGTGTCCAGGGCCATGCCTTGGATCTTGATGACTGGGGGGCAGTGCCGTGCGGTACGGACAGGCTGGTGGAGGAATTTTGTCATATGGATGTTTAGCATAAGGCCCATGCTTTCGTAAGCCTCATTAAATACGTCGACTATGTCCTGGAGTTTAGCCTCAGTATGTGCGCAGACACAGGCGTCGTCTGCGTATTGTAGCTCGGTGAGGTTGGGGTGGTCTATGTCATAGCTTAATGCTGAAGGGTTACCGTCATTATGGAGCTGGTCCAGATAGTCTGGATCATTTCTTAAATCTAAACTCGATAGCAACTATGTAGATTTTCCAATCAATTTGCACATTAATCAGCTGTAAATTGGGTGATATTGACTGGAAAGTGGAGCCGAGATCCCTGACAATAAATCATTGCCCATTTGAGATGCAGTCTAGATCCCTGATACTAAGTTTGAAGGCCACCTGAATCATCTGCCAGTTTGTAGTTGGCTCCATGCAGATGAGTTCAAAAAGATAAGAACATAAGAATTAGGAGCAGGAGTCAGCCATTTGGCCCTCGATCATGGCTGATCTTCTACCTCAACTCCACTTTCCTGCACGATCCCCATATCCCTTGATTCCCTTAATATTCAAAAGTTTATCGATCTTTGTCTTGAATATACTCAACAACTGAGCCTCTATAGCCCTCTGAGGTAGATAAGTCCTAAATGGCTGACCCCTTATTCTGAGACTGTAACCCCTGGTTCTAGATTCCCCAGCCAGGGGAAACATCCTCCCTGCATCTACCCTGTCAAGCCCTGTAAGAATTTTGCATGTTTCACTGAGATCACCTCTCGATCTTCTAAACTCTAGTTTAGGATCTTATAATGTCCTGTTTCCTGATGGTCATGCCGGCATGCACTGTTTCATGTACCCACCTGTACAATGTTACTGTCCCTTTCCAAAGTTGCTATTGAATCTGCTTCCGCCACTCTTTCAGACAGTGCTTTCCAAATCACAACAACTCGCTGTGCAAAAAAAATTCTTCTCATCTCCCCCTCTGGTTCCTTTGCCAATTATCTTAGATCCGTGACCTCCGGTTGCCCATCTAATCACCAGTGGAGACAGTGTCTCCATATTTACTCCATCAATACCTCTCATAATTTTGAAGACCTCTATTAAATCTCTCTTTAAACCTCTCTCCTTTAAGAAGAGGAACCCCAGCTTCTCCAGTCTCTCCATGTAACTGAAGTCCCTCATCCCTGGTAAATCTCCCCTGCACCCTCTCCAAGGCTTTGCTGCCATCTTCTCTCCTCCCTGGGGCATCATTGAAGCATGTTTGAAAGGGACTCTGACAATGGCTCTTTTTGGATTTGGCAAAAGATGGAACTCAATTTCCTTATCAATTTTTTCACTAAAATTCATTTCCTGAAATTTGGCATTAAGAATTAGAAGCAGGAGTAGACCAATAGGCCCCTCGAGCCTGCTCCGTCATTCAATGAGATCATGGCTGACCTTCTACCCATACTATCCCCATATCCCTTAATTCCATTTGTTCCCAAAAATTTATTGATCTCCATCTTGAATATACTCAACAACTGAGCATCCACCGCCCTCTGGGGTAGAGAATTCCAAAGATTCATAACTCACTGAGTGAAGAAATTCCTCCTCATCTCAGTTCTAAATGGCCGACCCCCTTATCCTGAGAATATGACCCCATTTTCTAGATTCAGCTTCATTGGCCGGGAAATGCTTTGGGACGTCCTGAGGCGGTGAAAGGCGCTATAGAAATGCAAATTATTTATTTTACAGGGACTATAGTATATTATATAATCTCCAAGCATTGTACTTAAATTAAAAAGTACAGACCACAGAGGAGTCTTCCTATACCAAAAGAAGTAAATTTAAACCTGCAAACATTAACATTAATGTCTTTCTTGGGAGGTTGCATTTCTTTCCTTCACATTTCCTGCTAATAACTGTACTTGCAAACTGCTCCAAGATGGCTGAAACCATGGGTTGACCATTTTTAGTGACCCATGAGGCTGTGCAAATTCAAAAGTCTTTCTCATGAGTTTTCATACCTCACAGCTGCAAAAAGACTTGTCTGGGAACTGTGGAGAAAGACTGTCCAGGAGATAAGAGAATGAAAGACCGATTCATCGTTGTCAGAGTGTCCCTTTGTTTTAAACCGAGACAATTGCGTACATGGTGGGCAGACAGCCAGAGAAAACAGTATAAAATGACTGTAACACGTGAGGTCAAGCTTTGCAGTCAAGAGATTTGGGAACCTGGTCAGTTACAAAGTGAGTCAGGGGGTTAATTTTCGATCGTTGACCACGGTTGGAATTAACCCTGTGTGAGTGTATTGCTTTGTATTATTCACTTAGGTAATAGGCAATTTTAACTGTTATAAGGAATGTTATTGGGATAGGTTGGTGCGGGCTAATTATTAGAAATTATTGTGCATTTGATGCTATCGTAAATTGCTTGTATTTCTTTTGATGATTCTAAGTAAAGATAACTCATGGGTAGGGGAGTGAAGAAACATCCTGTGTCTGTATTGTTCTGTCTCACAAATTCAAACTCTGTTAAGTGCAGAGTCAAGTCTTAAATCTTACCTGTTTTATTATGATAAGTCTTGGCTCTGTAAGTGGCTAAAACCTATCTTAATTAAGATAAGTCTTGCAATTGGAGTGTTGGGATCGCTCAAATTTACTTTTGATGGCTGACTAACAGGCAGAGCTGATATCACATAGAATTTACAGTACAGAAACAGGACATTCAGCCCAACTGGTCTCTGTGCACCACACGAGCCTCCTCCGAAACCCGACTTCATCTAACCCTATCAGCATATCCTTCCATTGTGGATCAAAGAATATTTCTCCTGGCATTGTCTGCAAGTCAGGCTGCCGTGTTTATACAGTATTCATTATTTAATCATTTTCATATGTTTGGCTGCTCATAATGTGGCATTTTATTTGTGCCTCTTCTGAAAAGATGGCGATATATATATATTATGAACAAGTGACATATTTTTCTAGCCAATGTTTAAAAGCTGTTAAGAGCCCAGTTAACATTTTATAATATTCCTCGTTTGCAGCTGGCATTCAAAGGAACAAAACAGGCAGAAACATATTCATTATATTTGAATGGCAGTGATCTTTTCAAAACAATTACTTTGCATAATATCAGCTGGAGGGTAATTATTTTGTTTCAAATGATAACACTTAAAGAGAATGTTGTAAGTTTTTTTTTTAAATTAGCATTATACAGCAGAGACCACTGAAGCCTTTAATTGTTTGTTTTCATCTGATGCACTGTGGTGATGAAATTAAGACATATTTGCAATTAATCATATCCTAACACTTCCCACGTTGAATTACTTTTGAAAAGCAACGACTGTTGTTAAGTTGTCCTCCTCACAATCTTCCCCTCCAGTCGAACCGTCCTCACTTGGACATGTATCATCGCCCCTTCATGATATCAGTCGCAGCTCCGTGCTCGTCTCCGAGTCAGAGGGTTTGTGGGTTCAAGTCCCACTCCTGAGACTTGAGCACCAAATCTAGGCTGACATTCTCACTGCAGTGCTGAGGGAGCGCTGCACTGTCGGAGGTGCCGTCATTCAGATGAAATGTTAAACCGAGGCCCCGTCTGCTCTCTCAGGTGGATGTAAAAGATCTGATGCCACTATTTTGAATAAGAACAGGGGAGTTCTCCCCTGTGTCTTGGCCAATATTTTATCCCCCAATCAACATCACTAAAACACATTATCTGGTCATTGCCACATTGCTGTTTGTGGGAGCTTGCTGTGCTCAAATTGCTTGCCGCGTTTCCTACATTACAACAGTGACTACACGCCAAAAGTACTTCATTGGCTGTAAAGCACTTTGGGACATCCAGTGGTTATGAAAGGCGCTATATAAAAATGCAAGTCTTTTTTTCAATTTTCAGATATACTTAATTAACTGGATTTAAACTCCCCTTGCTGCTGTGGTAGGATTTAAACTCATGTTGTGGGATTATTAGTCCAGGACTCTGGATTATTAGTCCAGTAATATAAGCACAGAGCCACCTTACCCTGATACCTGTGGTAATGGAATAAAGACATATTTGCATTAATCATATCTTAACACTTCCCACATTGAATTACTTTTGGAAAGCAATGACTATTGTTAAATTGCCCTCACAATCCTCTACCCTACTGAGTAGAATAAACCCTCAACTCAAAGCTTCACTACAACTGAGATCAGCACGTGAGTGTTGAGCAAGAGCAATTAACAAGAAAATCTTTTTGACTGTGCTTTCAGTCATCTCTACTAACACATCCACTATCATTCAGCCAGCTCTCGCTTCTGTGAAGTGCCTTGGGATATTTATTATGTTAAAAATCCTTGGGGGAAAAATTGATTATCGAGCATTTTGGGGTGCTAACATTGCCTGAGTGCTAATTTTAACATCGGGCGATATTTGGTGCCAGAGGTAGCGATTGACCTTTATTGCAAAAGGGGATGGAGTATAAAAGCAGGGAAGTCTTGCTACAGCTATATAAGGTATTGATGAGGCCACACCTGGAATACTGCGTGCAGTTTTGGTTTCCATATTTACGAAAGGATATACTTGCTTTGGAGGCAGTTCAGAGAAGGTTCACTCGGTTGATTCCGGGGATGAGGGTGTTGACTTATGAGGAAAGGTTAAGGAGGTTGGGCCTCTACTCATTGGAATTCAGAAGAATGAGAGGTGATCTTATCGAAACGTATAAAATTATGAGGGGGCTCGACAAGGTGGATGCAGAGAGGATGTTTCCACTGACGGGGGAGACTAGAATTAGAGGGCCTGATCTTAGGATAAGGGACCGCCCATTTAAAACAGAGATGAGGAGAAATTTCTTCTCTCAGAGGGTTGTAAATCTATGGAATTCACTGCCTCAGAGAGCTGTGGAAGCTGGGACATTGAATAAATTTAAGACAGAAATAGACAGTTTCTTAAACGATAAGGGGATAAGGGGTTATGGGGAGCCGGCGGGGAAGTGGAGCTGAATTCATGATCGGAGCAGCCATGATTTTATTGAATGGCGGAGCAGGCTCGAGGGGCCGTATGGCCTACTCCTGTTCCTATTTCTTATGTTCTTATGATATTGCTTTTTAACTTCCTAAGGGTGAAGTGGAGTGTTTACTTCTCTTAGGTCATTAAGCTGGTAGCACGACTGAAGTTCTGCCGCTAACGTACCAGCATCCTAGCGCTCAAAGGGAAAGTTAGCTGTAAAATATGAAAACTTAAAAATGCAATACAATTCAAATAATTAACACATCAGTAGAATCAATGCACATAAAGTTAAATAAAATTTCTAAAACTTACCTTATACACTCATCCCTTTTATTAACACCCCGGGACAGCTGTGAACACCTGCTTTTTCTGGCGTGATTAGCACCAGCCCGTCAATCGGAGGACATGGCGGAGCTGATTGCAGCGGTGAGGGAGAATACCCAGACCGTCAATGCCAATACTAAACGGCAATCGACGGTCCTGGGATATGGCAATGCACCCCAAGCTGCCAAACCACCAATGGCGACAGCGCCTGATCGTCGGGAGGAAGTACTTTCTTCCGACTTTGAAGATGAATCCTCAGCACCCCCAGTTTGTCCAGAGCCTCCACACATAGCGCTGCCATTGTCGCCTCGCCCCCTCAACAGTCACGTTCGAGGTACTCTGCTGCACGACGTACTGGTCCCGACGTGGGCAAGCGCAGGGGTATTGATAGTGGGAGGAGGAGGGGTCAGGGCCAAGGGTCAGGGCAGGATTGGGGAGGAAAGGGTTGGGAAAGGTGGCCACAGGTAAAATCGTGGGAGGGTGCAGGGGTGGTTTGAGTGGCGTTTTTACTGTTGTTGTTGGTTGTTGTTGATAATGTTTTGTTTTGTGAAATTTTCATTCAGAACAATTAGTTATTATTTTATTTATTTTATGTTATTACATTGTTAAAGTTTAATTCAAATTACAACTTTAATTTAATAAAATTATTCCACTAAACCATTGTTTCTCTGTGTCTCACTCACTTCTGGAAAATAAGGAGTAGCAATCATTGTAAGGGTCAGCGATATTGGCCGTGAAACTACAGGCCCTATTTCTTTTAAAGCACACAAATATGTTCAGAGGTCCACAAAAGAATTAAAGTCACTCCAGAAATCATTCAAATTCAATGAAAATCACAAAAAAAAAAAGTTCCAGCCTGCTGGCAACATCACACAGCCTTTACCCCCCCCCCCCCCCCCACAGAGGAAAACAAAACAAAATGGAGGCATAACGCTGGGACAAGGCATGGTAAGTACCTTAAAAATGGGCGGTACTTATCCTCAGCGATAGTGAGCGGTAGCGGGTGGTTAAAACGGCATAATTAGGAAAATTAGCGCTGGGGGGGAATTTACTTCAATTTTTGGGTGGGAAACGTGGGCAGGCGATGTGTAGCAACGCTGGCGGTAATCGTAGGCCGAAGTTAACACTGGCGATATTCGGGACTAAAACGGGCGGTAATTTGCATTTCTGGCATAAACGGGCAGTAACTGAGCGGTAATCTGGCGGGCAGAATGGAAATTCTAGCCCTCAGCCTCCACAGCCCTCTGGGGTAGAGAATTCCAAAAATTCACAACCCTCTGAGTGAAGAAGATTGTACGGTTGTGAGGTATTTCAGGAAAATATAATGCCCTTTAACAATATTTGTTTTTACTGTATATGCCTCCTTCACTTTGCCTCTTTTACCTTCTTTGGTTTGATGCATAAAATACCTGCAGGCTCCATCCTTGTGCCGACAGTGCAGAGAAGAGAAGAGCAAACAAATGTCAGTGAATCTTGCAATCTTACTGGTCAATTAAATTATCGGGATTCTACATGCAGCGTAAGCAACGAATAAATGAAATTGTAGGTATAACTTCGCTTTTTTATGTTGCATGGATCTAATGGAAGGAATTAAAAATTTACCCGGATAAAGTCTTGACTCAACACAACTCAATATCTTTTCCTGAGCATTGCGTTTTAAATATTTTGGCACGATGTAGAATTGAATGGCCTTCATGCAGTGATGTCACACACTTGAAATATGTTTTCTATTTCATGAAGAATGGAGAACAGTTGACACTGAGAGGAAAAGAATGCTTGACAGCTTTGCACTCCTCAATTCTGCAACGTTTCAGCCGCAAGTTAGAGAACGCCGATTTTAAAACTACCCGATCAGCAGAAGCCTGGCGGGCGGGCGGGCAGTTAAAATTGCCCTGGCCCATACCTGTCTGAAAGCCTGCAATTTTAACCTGCTCTCCTGAGCAGGCGGCAATGACACACGCTCACAGCCAACATGGGATCTTTCTTTACACATGCATGTTGTGGCCCGATGACATCATTGAGACTCAACTGTAATTTTAACTCAGGCCTGAGCAGGGAGTCCACCTCGAGTTAAAATCGGGGCCAAATTGTCCCAGTTTGCTCCCCTCTCCTTTAAAGGTGTTGGCTCATTGCGAGGGTATGGTTCCACATGCATCGCAAAGTACCCGTGAGACCCCCAAACAGCGCGTGTAGTCGGACAATTTGACAGTGTGGGTCTTTATAGCAAGGCCCAATCCTGTCCTCACAAAGAGCCTCATGTACGATTAAGATTTGCTACGACAACAACAACTTGCATTTATATAGCACCTTTAATATAGTAAAACATCCCAGGCACTATCGTAAAACCATCAAAGTTTACTGCACAGAAGTACGCCGTTTGGCTGACCTATTTGGATGATCTATTGGAGGTCTTTAAAATTATGAAGGTTTTGATCGAGTGGATACAGAGAGAATGTTTCCACCTGTGAAGAAGGGCATAACTAGAGGCCATCAATAAAAGATAGTCACCAAGAAATCTAATAGGGAATTCAGAAGAAACTTCTTTACCCAAAGAGTGATGAGAATGTGGAACTCGCTGCCACAGGGAGTGGTTGAAGCGAATAGTATCGATGCATTTAAGGGGAGGCTGGACAAGCATATGAGGGAGAAGGGAATAGAGGGTTATGCTGATAGATTTAGATTACGAAGGATGGGAGGAGGCTCAAGTGGAGCATAAACGCCGGCATGAAGTTGTTGGGCTGAATGGCCTGTTTCTGTGCCATATATCCTATGCAATCCTATGTGTCACCTCACAGAGCAGGAATCAAACCCGGGAACTTCCATGGATCAAGAACGCACTGAATGGTAAATTTTAACCACTAACAACATTGGAGTATATTGCAGGGAATGTCAGCAGAATGTCTGACCATCGGAGCATCACAAACAAGCTTGATCTGATGCCCACAGATGCACTTTTCAACAGCAGCTCCTCGATGGTAATCAGGAACAGGAGCCTTGGGTGAATTATTTTTCATCTCCAATGTACAAGAGGATTGAGGTCCAGTTAGTGCCCCTACCAACCCCAGCTAAGAACATCTAACTCAGCACAGACTGGCAGGGCTGGATTGCTCTACAGAGAGCTGGCATGGACTCGATGGGCCGAATGATGTCCTTCTGTGCCGCAATGACTCTTGTGACTCTAAAGGGCTGGAACTTGCCCTCGACCCCGGTTGGGACGGATAATTCGAATTAACTGATGAATTACCACCAGGACAGATGGTGCGGAGATTGGAGGGAACCGGCCCTGTTGTGTACAAAAATGAACAGGGTGGCAGAGGGACGGAAGAGAGTTCTGAGCAAGGTGGAAGGTGGGCAGTGTTATTTAGCGCCGCAATGAGCCACATCTCGCTGATGCGTCGCTGTTATATATGCAGACTATAGATATACTCTCTGTGTAGTCACTGCATAGTCACATAAGATGGAGACTTGTTTAACTGATGTACTATCAATAAGGTTTACACTGTGTGTATACTATGCTGGCACCAGTAGAGGGTGCAACTGGTGGAGACCGGGGTTTCCTGCCCTGGTGGCAGGGCTGTATCAGCAGAAACCTCTATTTCCTTCTCCCTCATATGCTTGTCCAGCCTCCCGTTAAATGCATTGTTACTATTCGCTTCAACCACTCCCAGTGGCAGCGAGTTCCACATTCTCATCACTCTTTGGGTAAAGAAGTTTCTTCTGAATTCCCTATTAGATTTCTTGGTGACTATCTTTTATTGATGGCCTCTACTTATGCTCTTCTTCACAGGTGGAAACATTCTCTCTGTATCCACTCGATCAAAACCTTCATAATTTTAAAGACCTCCAATAGGTCATCCAAATAGGTCAGCCAAACGGTGTACTTCTGTGCAGTAAACTTTGATGGTTTTACGATAGTGCCTGGGATGTTTTACTATATTAAAGGTGCTATATAAATGCAAGTTGTTGTTGTTGTAGCAAATTTTAATCGCTGTATAAATGGATAGCTATCATATGGCTGCCTCATGCTGGAGTTATGAATAAAGGACCAAGGTCACTACAGTTTGAGTACAACACATTGCCTCGTGGAGTCATTCACAGGAACATGCAGCGTCAAGGAGGTGCGTGGAGA
This sequence comes from Pristiophorus japonicus, assembly GCF_044704955.1. Taxonomy (NCBI): domain Eukaryota; kingdom Metazoa; phylum Chordata; class Chondrichthyes; family Pristiophoridae; genus Pristiophorus; species Pristiophorus japonicus. The sequence goes on from NC_091993.1 coordinate 25,092,485, forward strand.
GGCGTGAGTTCCGGGGTCGGCGAGAGGCCTATAAAGGCCCAATATGTCTAGGAACCAATATGTCGAGGAACCAACTAGGGGGGAGGCCATCTTAGACTGGGTGTTGTGTAATGAGAGAGGATTAATTAGCAATCTCATTGTGCAAGGCCCCTTGGGGAAGAGTGACCATAATATGGTGGAATTCTGCATTAGGATGGAGAATGAAACAGTTAATTCAGAGACCATGGTCCAGAACTTAAAGAAGGCTAACTTTGAAGGTATGAGGCGTGAATTGGCTAGGATAGATTGGCGAATGATACTTAAGGGGTTGACTGTGGATGGGCAATGGCAGGCATTTAGAGACTGCATGGATGAACTACAACAATTGTACATTCCTGTCTGGCGTAAAAATAAAAAAGGGAAGGTGACTCAACCGTGGCTATCAAGGGAAATCAGGGATAGTATTAAAGCCAAGGAAGTGGCATACAAATTGGCCAGAAATAGCAGCGAACTCGGGGAATGGGAGAAATTTAGAACTCAGCAGAGGAGGACAAAGGGTTTGATTAGGGCAGGGAAAATGGAGTATGAGAGGAAGCTTACAGGGAACATTAAGACAGATTGCAAAAGTTTCGATAGATATGTAAAGAGAAAAAGGTTAGTAAAGACAAACGTAGGTCCCCTGCAGTCAGAATCAGGGGAAGTCATAACAGGGGAACAAAGAAATGGCGGACCAATTGAACAAGTACTTTGGTTCGGTATTCACTAAGGAGGACACAAACAACCTTCCGGATATAAAAGGGGTCAGAGGGTCTAGTAAGGAGGAGGAACTGAGGGAAATCCTTATTAGTCGGGAAATTGTGTTGGGGAAATTGATGGGATTGAAGGCCAATAAATCCCCAGGGCCTGATGGATCGCATCCCAGAGTATTTAAGGAGGTGGCCTTGGAAATTGCGGATGCATTGACAGTCATTTTCCAACATTCCATTGACTCTGGATCAGTTCCTATCGAGTGGAGGGTAGCCAATATAACCCCACTTTTTAAAAAAGGAGGGAGAGAGAAAACAGGGAATTATAGACCGGTCAGCCTGACATCGGTAGTGGGTAAAATGATGGAATCAATTATTAAGGATGTCATAGCATTTGGAAAGAGGTGACATGATAGGTCCAAGTCAGCATGGATTTGTGAAAGGGAAATCATGCTTGACAAATCTTCTGGAATTTTTTGAGGTTGTTTCCAGTAGAGTGGAAAAGGGAGAACCAGTTGATGTGGTATATTTGGACTTTCAGAAGGCTTTCGACAAGGTCCCACACAAGAGATTAATGTGCAAAGTTAAAGCACATGGATTGGGGGTAGTGTGCTGACATGGATTGAGAACTGGTTGTCAGACAGGAAGCAAAGAGTAGGAGTAAATGGGTACTTTTCAGAATGGCAGGCAGTGACTAGTGGGGTACCGCAAGGTTCTGTGCTGGGGCCCCAGCTGTTTACACTGTACATTAATGATTTAGACGAGGGGATTAAATGTAGTATCTCCAAATTTGCGGATGACACTAAGTTGGGTGGCAGTGTGAGCTGCGAGGAGGATGCTATGAGGCTGCAGAGTGACTTGGATAGGTTAGGTGAGTGGGAAAATGCATGGCAGATGAAGTATAATGTGGATAAATGTGAGGTTATCCACTTTGGTGGTAAAAACAGAGAGACAGACTATTATCTGAATGGTGACAGATTAGGAAAAGGGGAGGTGCAATGAGACCTGGGTGTCATGGTACATCAGTCATTGAAGGTTGGCATGCAGGTACAGCAGGTGGTTAAGAAAGCAAATGGCATGTTGGCCTTCATAGCGAGGGGATTTGAGTGCAGGGGCAGGGAGGTGTTGCTACAGTTGTACAGGGCCTTGGTGAGGCCACACCTGGAGTATTGTGTACAGTTTTGGTCTCCTAACCTGAGGAAGGACATTCTTGCTATTGAGGGAGTGCAGCGAAGGTTCACCAGACTGATTCCCGGGATGGCGGGACTGACCTATCAAGAAAGACTGGATCAACTGGGCTTGTATTCACTGGAGTTCAGAAGAATGAGAGGGGATCTCATAGAAACGTTTAAAATTCTGATGGGTTTAGACAGGTTAGATGCAGGAAGAATGTTCCCAATGTTGGGGAAGTCCAGAACCAGGGGTCACAGTCTAAGGATAAGGGGTAAGCCATTTAGGACCGAGATGAGGAGAAACTTCTTCACCCAGAGAGTGGTGAACCTGTGGAATTCTCTACCACAGAAAGTTGTTGAGGCCAATTCACTAAATATATTCAAAAAGGAGTTAGATGAAGTCCTTATTACGAGGGGAATCAAGGGGTATGGTGAGAAAACAGGAATGGGGTACTGAAGTTGCATGTTCAGCCATGAATTCATTGAATGGCGGTGCAGGCTAGAAGGGCTGAATGGCCTACTCCTGCACCTATTTTCTATCTTTCTATGTTTCTATGTTTCTATAACAATTGGCGATGAGAATGCGGATTTTCAGGCGATTATGACTACCTTTGGCATACTAAAAGACTTTGCAGAGAGTGATGATTGGGATGTCTTCACAGAAAGGCTCAAGCTATATTTCATGGCAAACGACCTGGCAGGGGAGACGGACGCGCAACGGCGGAGAAGCACAAGGCTATACTGCTGATCAGTTGTGGGCCTGAGGTCTACCGCCTCGTCAGGGATTTGTTTGCACCCACGAAGGCCAAGGATAAGACATACGATGAGCTGACTGAACTAATTCGCGACCAACTAAAACCAAAAGAGAGCATCCTCACAGCCAGGCACAGATTCTGCACTCACCGCAGACCTGAGGGCCAGGTGATTGCAAAATATGCTGCCGACCTCGGGAGACTTGCGGCAGCATGTGATTTTGGCATGCACCTCAACGAAGCATTGCGAGGCATCTTCATTATAGGAATTGGCCACGAGGGCCTCCTTCACAAGCTATTATCTGCCGACACCACAGTCAACCTGCAGAAGGCCATCAGCATCAGTCAGGCGTTCATGACCTCGACCTGCAGCAACAAGCAAATTATTCTTCCTGTGGACTCAAACCCGGCAAGTACTGTACACAGAATGGTGCCTTTCACAGGCAAGACTGTAGAACGTGCTCTGCCCAAGGCAGAGAGCACAGACCTCAAGATTCCAGAACTCAGAGTCCGCCGAGGGGTGCTAATTGAGTATCAGCATGCTGGCGGTGCAGATGAAACCACAGGGCTCACCAGTGTCAGTTTGCTGAGTATGTATGCAAAGCCTGTACCACGAAAGGCCACCTCCAGCGTATGTGTAAAAGAAATATGACGCGCCGTCTAGCAGAGGAGTCGGTAGATGACTTTGAATCCAGCAGGGAGTATGATGATTTGGCCAGAGAGGCAGCTCAGCTCCAAGAAGAAGTGTATGGAGTGTATACCTGCATCACCGATTGTCCTCTAGTGAAGATGGAAGTCGAGATAAACAGCGTTCCAGTCTTCACGGAAGTGGACACAGGAGTGAGCCAGTCAGTGATGAGCCAGGATGCCTTTGAGAGGCTATGGAATGAAAAATGACCCGAGCTGGTTCCAGTACAGGAAAAGTTGCGCACCTACACCAAGGAGCGCTGATCCCAGTCCTTGGTAGTGCGGATGTAAGTGTAATCCATAATGGCATGGTGCATAAGTTACCTCTGTGGATTGTTGCAGGTGATGGTCCAAATCCACTAGAAAGAAGGTGGATGGGGAAGATCCAGTGAAAATGGGAAGACCTTTTCACTCCAGCAATCGATGTCCCTCATGCTCAGAGGCAGAGCAAAACCCCACCTTCACTTGGCCAGGCACCAGAGAACAGACCAGCGCAGCACCTGAGGCACAGACCATCCATCAAGACTGTGTGGTAATGATCCAGCCGTAACAACCTAAAAGTACCTTCCCGGCTCCAGTAGCAGGACTCCTGGGGAGGAAGATCAAATTTACAGGCACTCTTCTAGCTTTTGTGGCAGAATCACGGGAGCGAAGGATCAAGACAGTCGACCTCGAGGACAGAGGCAAGATGGCGTCGCTGCTGCAGCAAGGTGCAACGTGGCTGAAAAAAAAATGGCCGCGGCCATACCACGAGGTGCAACACTGAGGGACCAACACGTCTAACAAAGGATTTGATTGGGGTAAAGCCAGCAGGGTTCTCTTAAAGGAGATCTGCAACCAACTGAACTTAAAGAGACATTGTATACATGGCAATCAATGTAACGAAACGATTAAGTTTGTGAACAAAATGTTGTGAGATGTCGGTACTATTCCTAATGTAAAGAACAAAATGTTGTTGCGAGATGTCGGGAATAGAGTGTCCCCAAAAGTAGCAAGCGAGCAAATTCGAGAGGGTAAAGGCACTGATCCTGATACCCTGCCCCAGGTCCATCCTACGCTGCAGGCACCCGATGGCACTATTCGCCACGGACCTGGAAACGAAACCGGCGCCAATACTTGCAGTTGGCCGCCGTTGCCCACCCCCCGGGCGGAGACGGCGCAGCCCCCAGACCCAGTCGCTACCTCGGCCATGTCCGGGAGCGAAAGGTCAGAACCAACGAGCTCCCCAAATGGGACCTGGAACAGCCAGGTTCCCAACACCATTAGAGAGCAGACAGAAGATTCTGTAGCCCTCAAAGGAGGACAGGGAGGCCACACACACATCTGTGGCTCTGCCCACCACTAGACAACGGCAAAGGCCCTGAGTCCTGGCAACGTAAGCGAACCAAGCCCACCCCGTTAGCAGGGGGCGCAGCACCGCCATCAGACAACTAAGACCCCGTACGGTTTCTCTGGAACCAGCGTCCTCGCATACCTGTACTGCAACCTCAGCACTGACGATCATTGCAGCATGAATGCAATCTACCCAATCCTGGCACACGACCGTAAAACGTAACAAATGTAAGTCACTGAACCAAGGTGCCACGATACAAATTGTTTTTTGTCTTCCTTTTTTTGTACTTGCACTGTGTCTGACCCTGTATGTTAATGTAATGGGCCAGCTGCATGATCTCGCTGTGGGGGGTTGCCGGGGGCGGGGGCGGTAAATGGATGTATGTAGCCATGGACACACACATGGATCACACCCAGAACCAACTGGAGACTCCACTGCATCATCGAACCATCCAAACTGGTAACCACTACCCAACGTTGTGGCAAAAGGACTCAGGGGATTAACAGGGACAGAGCCAAGCCAAAGCACAGCCAAGGTGCAAGACTTATTGTCACTTAAGTCTGGGGAAAGCGAAGCCAGAGCACATAAGGCAAAGGTAATTGACACAAAGGACTTGGGGAGAGTGATTTTATATATGCAGACTATCGATAGACTCTCTGTGTAGTCACTGTATAGTTGCATCAGATGGAGACTTGTTACCTGATGTACTCTCAATAAGGTTTACACTATGTATATACTATGCTGGCACCACTAGAGGGTGCAACTGGTGGAGACTGGGGTTTCCTGCCCTGGTGGCAGGGGCTGTATAAAAGGGTAGCCACCATGCGGCTGCCTCATGCTGGAGTTATGAATAAAGGACCAAAGTCACTACAGCTTGAGTACAACACATTGCCTCGTGGAGTCATTCATAGGTACATTACAGACATAACAGTCACTTAAAGGGGAGGGATGATGTGAGGCATAGTGAGGCCTCCGTTCTGCCACCAAAGGAGGGGTTCGGCTTGGCCAGCGGCCAGCCCAAGAGGGGCCCTTAAAAAAGGGGCAATTTTGGTCCCTATGACTCTATAACTGTAAAAAAAATATCCCACATGTTATTGCACATGTACAAGTGATCGGCAACAGTATGTAATATCAGTTTGGCTCGGTTGGTGGCACTTTCACATCTAGGTCAGAAGGTTGTGGGTTACATTTCCACACAAAGGCCACGGCACATAATCCTAGCTGACGGGCCATTGCAGTACTCAGAGAATGCTGCATTATCAGAAGTGCTGTTTTTCCAATGAGACTCGAAAACAAAATCTTTTCTATGAGGAAGGATGTTAAAGGGGGCAATGGGAATACGGCATGGCTTGAAAGGAAGAGATCAAACGGGGCAAACAGACTTCATCTGAATGTAGTGTTGCAGAGGTTCTCTGTCGCCACACTTAGCAGGATGCCAAGATCCTGGGGTGTGGGGAGTAAACCTCCGCTCTTGTCAGCTGCACAGAGGTCTTCCTATTTATGTTGTGTCAGCTGTGACTCAGTGGGTAGCACCCTCTCCTCTAAGTCAGAAAGTTGTGGGTTCAAGTCACACTCCAGACACTTGAGCACAAAAATCTAGGCTGACATTCCAGTGCAGTGCTGAGGGAGTGCTGCACTGTCGGAGGTGTCGTCTTTCGGATCCTCAAATCGCTGGAGAAATACCACCAACGATGTCTCCGCAAGATCCTGCAAATCCCCTGGTAGGACGGATGCACCAACGTTAGCGTCCTCGACCAGGCCAACATCCCCAGCATCGAGGCACTGACCACGCCCGACCAGCTCCGCTGGGCAGGCCGCATTGTTCGCATGCCTGACACAAGACTCCCAAAGCAAGCGCTCTACTCGGAACTCCTACACGGCAAACGAGCCCAAGGTGGGCAGAGGAAACGTTTCAAGGACACCCTCAAAGCCTCCTTGATAAAATGCAACATGCCCACTGACACCTGGGAGTCCCTGGTCAAAGACTGCCCTAAGTGGAGGAAGTGCATCCGGGAGGGCGCTGAGTACCTCGAGTCTCATCGCCGAGAGCATGCAGAAACCAAGTGCAGGCAGGGGAAGGAGTGTGCGGCAAACCAGTCCCACCCACCCTTTCCTTCAACCACTGTCTGTCCCACCGGTGACAGAGACTGTAATTCCCGTTTTGGACTGTTCAGTCACCTAAGAACTTATTTTTACTTTGGAAGTGTCTTCCTCGATTTCGAGGGACTGCCTATGATGATGATGATGATGACTTTCAGATGAGACGGTAAACCGAGATACTGTCTGCTCCTTCAGGTGGATGTAAAAGATTCCAAGGCACTATTTCAAAGAAGAGCAGTGGAGTATTTCCCAGTGTCCTGGGCCAATGTTTATCCCTCAACCAACATTAAAAAAACAGATTATCTGGTCATTATCACATTGCTGTTTGTTGTGCGCTCCTCTAATTCTGCCCTCTTGAGCATCCCTGATTATAATCGCTCAACCATTGGTGGCCGTGCCTTCTGTGGCCTAGGCCCCAAGCTCTGGAACTCCCTGCCTAAACCTCTCCGCCTCTCTACCTCTCTTTCCGCCTTTAAGACGCTCCTTAAATCCTACCTCTTTGACCAAGCTTTTGGTCACCTGCCCTAATTGGGGTAGGGACATGGTGTAGACGGCAATAAAAAAGCTGTGTTTTTTCTCCCCCAGATTTACGGTAATAGGACACCGCCTCCCCCAGACTGCTCGAGGGGCTGCTCCATTATATTTACAGCAGCTACACTCCAACAGACAAGTGAACAATTAACAGATTAGTATTTTAGATAGAGAGCAAGGGCTGAGGGTATGGAGCAGAATGAGATTAGAATTACCAGGAACAAACCTTTAATTAGGCTTGTAATATTGGAGAGTGGAAGAGACATTCGCTTAAAGCACATAGCAGGTGATGTGAGTTTCGAAATTGAGTATTGATATATTTCAAACCCCTTTAAAGCAGCAGTTCGGGTCCTGGAAGAGTAAAGATCCATCAATCTGCCGTCATCACTATCCGGATTTTATTTTGACATCTGTTACTGGTTTACCCCGCAGCCAATTTGGTGAAGGAACACAGGGAATCTGAGGAGTATCTTGACATGACACAGACAGCGAATTGACACTGAACTGTTGCTGTGTGTCTGCATGATTACATTGCACAGAAAGAATTTCGGTTAATCAAATAAATGTTCCCATTGGCAGAAGGGTCGCTTACTAGAGGACACAGATTTACGGTGATTGTCAAAAGAACCAGAGGTGATGTAAGAAAAAGCTTTTATTACGCAGCGAGTGGTTAAGATTTGGAATGCACTGCCTGAAAAGTTGGTGGAGGCAGACTCAATTTTATCTTTCAAAAGGGAATTGGATAAGTATCTGAAAGGAAAAAATTGCAGGGCGATGGGAAAGGGCAGGGGAGTGGGACTTGCCGAGTGCCGGCACGGGCTCAACGGGCCAAATGGCCTTCTTCTGTGCTGTAACTATTCTGTGATTCTAAATCTGGAATAAAAACCTAGTATCAGTAACGGTGACCATGAAACTCGTGAAAACCCATCTGGTTCACCAATGTCCTTTAGGGAAGGAAACCTGCCACCCTTACCCGGTCTGGGCCTATATGTGACTCCAGACCCACAGCAATGTGGGTGACTCTGAACTCCTCTCTGAAATGGCCCAGCGAGACACTCAGTTGTATTGAAGAAGGCAGCTCACCACTACCTTCTGCAGGGCAGTTAGGGAAGGGCAATAAAAGCTGGCCGACTTCATAGAACGGTTGCAGCACAGAAGGAGGCCATTCGGCCCATCGAACCCGTGCCAGCTCTCTGCAAGAGCACTCCAGCTAGTCCCACTCCCCCGCCATTTCCCTGTAGCTCTGCAAATTTTTTTCCTGCAGGCACTTATCCTTATATACTTATATACTTGCACTTGTATGCACATCCCATGAATATATTTTTTTTTAATCCAAAGAAAGATTTCATTTCTCTCGTACCTTATTGCACTTCTCAGAAACACTTGAAACTGCTTCGCACGAGGGGATCATTCTGACTCTGTGCGATGGTGTATAATGGGCGATTGTGAATCGATATTCCGTTTTCCACCTTTCCCGATTTGCATTTCGATTGATGTCAATGGAAATTAAAATAAGGGGAGATGCATAACAGGCGGCCAATTCGCTATTGCCAATTTAGTACTGTCGCCAAAGTCAAAATTACCCCCAATTTCAAGAGCACTGACTGTTGTTATGTAATCCTCCTCACTCTGCCCTTCCTCCTACAGCTCTTTAAAAGATACGCTTGCTATCACTAAACAACAACAACAAATTGTATTTATATAGCTAGCGCCTTTAATGTAGTAAAACATTTCAAGGCGCTTCACAGGAGCATTACTAAACAAAATTTGACACCGAGCCACATAAGGACAAATTAGAGTAGATGACCAAAAGCTTGGTCAAAGAGGTAGATTTTAAGGAGCTTCTTAAAGGAGGAGAGAGAGATAGAGAGGCAGAGAGGTTTAGAGAGGGAATTCCAGAGTTTGGGGCCTAAGCAACAGAAGGCACAGCCACCAATGGTTGAGCGATTATAATCAGGGATGCGCAAGAGGGCAGAATTGGAGGAGCGCAGACATCTCGAGGGGTTGTGGGGCTGGAGGAGATTACAGAGATAGGGAGGGGTGAGGCCATGGAGGGATTTGTAAACAAGGATGTGACTTTTAAAATTGAGGCGTTGCTTAACCGGGAGCCAATGTAGGTCAGCGAGCACAGGGGATGATGGGTGAGCGGGACTTGGTGCAAGTTAGGACACGGGCTGCAGAGTTTTGGATGAGCTCAGGTTTTGGAGGGTGGAAGATGAAGCCACTACTTGTTGAGTTACCTCATCTTTTTTATGTATTGAATAAAGAATCTGACCAGATGCTGTGAGCTCAAAGTAAGGTGTGACCATAGTCCTTTATTGCAGGTCTCCAGAGTGTCTCTCCAGCCTGTGAGGCCTCCTTATATACAGGTGCTCCCAAGGGATTGTGGGATCCCTTGGGACTCCAGGGGAAGAGCCCTCTGGTGGTTAAACAAAGTATTTACAGGTTTACATATATAACAACCTTCTCTCCTGCTCTTTTAACCCATGGTGGTGTCCTGTATTCTTGGCCTTGGGCCTTTACCGAGGTTTCTCAATTGAAAGAAAACTCTACGTAATCTATTTCACCTCCTGAGGAAAGATTTTGCAATGTTTCTCCCCATTCCCCTGAAACGAAATCGCACAAAACACCACAGTCCCCATCTAACCTCACATCCTAATCACTCATCCGTGACCATTGGCCTCCTTGTGTCAGCTGTGGCTCAGTGGGCAGCACTCTCACCTCTGAGTCAGAAGGTTGCAGCTTCAAGTCCCACGTCAGAGACTTGAGCCTAAAATTCTATGCTGACACTCCAAAAATCTATGACCTCTGAGGGAGTGCCGTCTTTCAGATGAAATGTTAAACTGAGGCCCTGCCTGCTCTCTCGGGTGGCTGAAAATGATTTCAAGGCACTATTTCGAAGAAGAGCAGGGTAGTTGGATATATTCAAGAGGGAGTTAGATATTGCCCTTACAGCTAAAGGGATCAAGGGGTCTGGAGAGAAAGCAGGAAAGGAAGGAATGATCAGCCATGATCTTATTGAATGGTGGTGCAGGCTCGAAGGGCCGAATGGCCTACTTCTGCACCTATTTTCTATGTTTCTATGTTTCTATGTTTCTAATTATCCCCGGTGTCCTGGCCAATATTTATCCCTCAATCGACATGACTAAATCAGATTATCTGGTCATTATCACATTGCTGTTTGTGGGAGCTTGCTGTGCGCAAATTGGCTGCCACGTTTCCTACCTTACAACAGTGCCTACACTTCAAAAGTGCCTCACTGGCTGTAAAGCGCTTTGGGACAAACTAAGGTCATGAAAGGCGCTGTATAAATGCACGTCTTTCTTTTCTTTTCCAACACCTCCCATATCCTGGCGTAAAATCATTGTTGCAACACCTGCCCTTTTACCTCCTCCCTTCCCACTGTCCAGGGCCTCAAACACTCCTTCCAGTTGAAACAGTGATTCACTTGTACTTCTTTCAATTTATTATACTGTATTCGCTGCTCACGATGTGCTTTCCTCTACATTGGGGAGACCAAACGCAGATTGGGTGACCGCTTTGCAGAACACTTCCGTAAGCGTCACCCTGAGCTTCTGGTCGACTGTCACTTTATTCTCCGCTCCACTCCCGCTCTGACCTCTCCGCCCTCGGCCTCCTACACTGTTCCAGTGAAGGTCAACGCAAGCTCAAGGAACAGCACCTCATCTTTCGATTAGGCACTTGACAGCCTTATGGACAACACCGAGTTAAACAATTTCAGGCCATAACCTCTGCCCCTATTTTTTATCTTTTTTTCTGTTTTTATCTCTCTTTCCCAGGGCAGTTGTTGATGATTCTGACATTTTCATTTACACCCTCTCTGGACCCAACTTTTGTTTCTTTACCTGTCCCATTACCATCTCCTTTTGCCTCGCCCCATCATCCCCTTTGTCATTTAAACTCTCCTGCCTTCCACCCTATCACAGATCTTCCCTTTTGTTCTTTCCTCCTCTCCCCCTTTCCTGGCCCCTGCACTCGCTTAAAAACCTGTTACATCTCTAACTTTTTCCAGTTCTGACGAAGAGGTAATCGACCCAAAATTGTTAACTCTGTTTCTCTCTCCACAGAGGCTGCCTCACCCGCTGAGTACTTCCAGCAGTCTCTGTTGTTATTTCAGATTTCCAGCATCTGTAGTATTTTGCTTTTGTATTATATCATCGCGAGGTGATCTTCTTAAAACCCTCAATCCCGTTCCTAACTAGATGGTCATCCAGCTGTTTGTCTTTAAGATCTTAGTCAACCTCGCCCCAATCGAGCTTGGAACCAATCCATGTATTCATGTGGGGCGCGGAATCTATCAAAGTTCAAGTCTTCCTTGGGGCTCATTAATTTTTTATACCTGTCCTTTAGTTCCTTCACAATAGGGAACTCTGAACTTTAACCAATCAAAGCTCAGCTTTGGAAGATGCCTGGAGGGAAGAGACTGAACTACAGAAGCAGCGGCAATATGCTGAGAACGAAGTGAATATATGACAGAACTCAAGGGCCCACTATTCAGTCTAATGAATGGGTAATGGCTGGTTTTACCCCCTTGAACATTTTGCAGTGTTTTATGCGTCAGTTTTGGACTAGTTTATGGTGCTCTTAGATAGCAGGACAAAGCAATACCAGGCAGAGCCCCACATTGTGCGAGAGGCGCTCTCTGTGTTTTACCTCATCACGTGATGTCAATCGCATTGGCGACCCCATAGGAACGGGTGTCTGCAGCAGTGCCAGCCATGGCTCAGTGGGTAGCCCACTCGCCTCTCAGTCAGAAAGTTGTGGGTTCAAGTCACGCTCCAGGGACTTGAGACATAATCCAAAGACTGACTCGCCAGTGCAGTACCGAGGGAGTGCTGCACTGTCAGAGGTGCTGTCTTTCTGATAAACTGAGGGCCCCATTTGCCCGCTCAGGTGAATGTCAAAGATCCCATGGCACTATTTTGAAGAAGAACAGGGAAGTTATCCCCGGTGTCCTGGCCAATATTTATCGCTCAACCAACAACAGATTATCTGGTCATTATCACATTGCCGTTTGTGGGAGCTTGCTGTGCGCAAAAATATGCGTTTCCTACATTACAACAGTGACTCCACTTCCAAAAAATATTTCATTGGCTGAAGGCGCTTTTGGACATCCGGCAGTTGTGAAAGGCACTATATAATTGCAAATTCTTTCTTTCTTTAAAGGCAGTAGATCTCAGAGCCCACAGAAATTCAGTTTTCAAGCACGTCCAGAGGGGCAGATTTCACATTGTTTATGCCACAGAGTGACGGTGGCAGTCCAATGACAAATTCCCACGGTAAATATTGTCATTAGTCAGCTTAGATGGTATGTTGTTATACTAGTTGACGTTTTTCTTCCTATAGAATCCAGGCTGACACTCCCAGTACCGTACTGAGGGAGTGCTGTACTGTCGGAGGTGCCGTCATTCAGATGAGATGTTAAACTGAGGCCCCGTCTGCTCTCTCAGGTGGATGTAAAAGATCCCGTGGCATTATTTCAAAGAAGAGCAGGGGAGTTATCCCCGGTGTCCTGGGGCCAATATTTATCCCTCAATCAACATCACAAAAACAGATTATCTGGTCATTATCACATTGCTGTTTGTGGGAGCTTGCTGTGCACAAATTGGTTTCCTACATTACAACAGTGACTACACCCAGAGGGGTGAGGGTGAGGGGAAGGGAAGGGAGGGGAGAGGAGAGGGGAAGGGGAGAGGAGGGGAGGGGAGAGAAGAGAGGAGGGAGAGAGGGGAAGGGGAGAGGAGAGGAGGGGCAGAAGAGGAGGAGAGGAGAGGGGAGAGGGCAGATGGGAGGGGGAGGGGAGAGGAGAGGGAGAAGGGGAGGGGCAGAAGAGGAGGAGGGGAGGGGGAGAGCGAAGGGGAGAGGTGAGGACAGAAGAGGAAATCTGTGGAGAGCGGCAAAGGGAACAAGGAAGGGAGGGGATGGAGAGGAAGAGGAGAGGAAAGGAGTGAAGGAGAGATAGAGGAGGGCATGGAAGGGGAGTGGAAGAAAGGAAGGGGCAAAAATTGTTGTAACTCAAATAACTAATGAAGATTAGAGTAGGTGACAGTGAAACTAAGATCAGTGCCATTAAGCCACGGGTGTATTTGTACACAGTACGCATTTATTAATGTTACTTACATAAATGAATATAAGTTGACGGTAATAATGACAAATTGCTTTTTGCATCAAATTTTCATTCTATTAAATGTGGAGCTGACTCTAAACATGGTGTGTGGTAACTAACTCTAAATTACTAGTATCAATATCCTGGGAAGTAGATATTATATAACTGGTATCCCCATGATGGGAATAAATAAGGATATTAACTAAATACAGAGCAGGTTTGGAATTACTCTCCTCTCTCTATGATTGAAGTGGCCACCAGCAACTATTTTATTAACTGAAGGAAATATCGCACTGGTGTGAACAATCAAGATAAATAAAGAATGCAGTAAATCGGCAGCCTATTAGCAATGTTGGCCTGCGTGCTGCAGTTGGTCACACAGGGACATGTTTTCTTTCTGAGGCCTGGGCTCCAATCCAGCGAGACTGATCAAATCGATCATAGAAATTACAACACTGAGAGAGGCCACTTGGCCAATCTTGCCTTTGTCTGTACTAGCTCCCAATCCATTTCCCTGCTTTCCCCCATCGCACAAGATGATTACAGATGAGGAAGGCCATTCGGCTCACTTCACGTCATCTGTCCGGGGAGAACCTAATGCCCCTCACCCGCTGTGGCATCGAATTGTTCCTCAAACGTTTTGCCTCCACTGCCCCTTCTGAATGTAAAGTCCACGTTGACCACTCTTCACGTGAAGAACCAGTTCCCGTTATCAATCCTAAAATGATCTTTCACTCGTTTGAACTTGTGTCCCCTAGGTCTACTGTCTCTGCTTAATTTTTTTTTTCTTTATTTATTCCAGGGATGTGGGCATCGCTGGTAAGGCCGGCATTTATTACCCGTCCCTAACTACCTTTGAGAAGGTGGTGGTGAGCCGCCTTCTTGAACCACTGCAGTCCGTGTGGTGAAGGTGCTCCCACAGCGCTGTTAGGGAGGGAATTCCAGGATTTGTACGCAGCGACGATGAAGGAACGGCCGATATATTTCCAAGTCAGGATGGTGTGTGACTCAGAGGGGAACATGCAGGTGATGGTGTTCCCATGCACCTGCTGCCCTTGCCCCTCTAGATGGTAGAGGTTGCGGGTTTGGGAGGTGCTGCCGAAGAAGCTTTGGCAGGTTGCTGCAGTGCATCTTGTGGATGGTACACACTGCAGCCACGGTGCGCCGGTGGTGGAGGGAGTGAATGTTTAAGGTGGTGGATGGGTGTTTTGTCCTGGATGGTGTTGAGCTTCTTGAGTGCGGTTGGAGCTGCACTCATCCAGGCAAGTGAAGCGTAGTCCATCACTCTCCTGACTTGTGCCTTGTAGATGGTGGAAAGGCTTTGTGGAGACAGGAGGTGAGACACTCACCGCAGAATACTCAGCCTCTGACCTGCTCTTGTTACCTGCTCTGGTTAATGGTGACCCCAGGAGGTTAATAGTAAGGGATTCGCTGATGGTAATGTCAAGGGGCAGTGATTAGACTCTTGCTTGTTGGAGATAGTCAATGGCTGGCATTTGTATGGTGCAAATGTTACTTGTCACTTATCAGCCCAAGCATGAATGTCGTCCAGGTCCTTTTCTATAACATTATCGATTCGGCAGTGCCTCTTTGTCTTTTTCTGTTGACCCCACCACCACCCCGCAAACACAAGCCCCCGCTCCCTCCCTGTAAATATCGGGGCCAAGTTGCAGTTTGATCTGAGCACGATAAAGTTTGATCAATGCATCCTTTGACTTATGTGCTCTTGTTTTGGGAATGTAGTTCAACATCCTATTGACTTTGTTGCTCTGCATGGGTTGGACATGTTTAGTCTTGAATAAGACCCCTCGGTCCCATTCAGTGTCATCTTTAGCTATTTCAAAATCCTTTTATATTCTTCCCTTTCAAATATTTGTCCAATTCCCTCTTAAAGGATGTTATTGTCTCTTCCTCAATGGGCACTTATGCTGAAGAAATCTGTGTGAAGCATTTTTCCTTCCAATTTGCCTCATCACTAAAGTCTTCTCTGTCTGTTGATTGTAAGCGTATTGGGCGTATTGGTCTTACTCGTTACTGGTGGGCATCAGCCCACAGCTGTAAACTGCTCCTAAATCGGCAATTCTACAGCATACCTGGGTGTGGGAGAGAGAACAATGTCACTTGCTCCAGTGGAAGATACTTTCCTGAGCTTCAGCAAGAGGCATGTAGAGAGAGCGTTACTGTGCATCTATATTCTCTTGTGTGTAATCTACAATGGAAAATGTTCCATTTCCTGGCACTAATATCCCTCATCTTAATGAGCACAAAGTTCACACAATAATAAAATGCAAGAAAAGATGGATATTTCAATGAGCAGAAAAATTAACCAAAAGATATGAAACCGCCCAAGAGGTAGATACATTAATCAGAAATATTAACCAATAATTAAATCTTTACCGTCCGTACTGTGAACCACTGTCCCAAGCAACAAGCGAAGAATCATTGGTTACAGTGCATGCTTTGCCAGTAGTTTTTCCAGATCGTGCAACTCTGGATAAGCTCGCAATCCCAGGTCAGTCTTGTTGCTGCCATTGAAATCAATCATGTTACATCAGGACACAGATTGTCCCTCCCGAGCATGGACATCACCGGGAGGGACTTATGGTAGCAGGTCTCTGCTGTAGCAAAACATTTGAGGGGCTTTTGAAGAATAACGCTCTGTATTTTTTATACTAATATTAGGAGGGGATTACTTTGAATAAGAAGTATTCCCCCCATTGCATCTCTGTCGTCTTTAACAGGTGGCAGCATATGAGGGAACTTGTATCCAAGTGGACATATAAGAAAGAACTTGCATTTATATAGTGCCTTTCACAACAACAGGATGTCCCAAAGCACTTTACAGCCTATGAAGTACTTTTTAGAGTGTAGTCACTGTTGCAATATGCGAAAAATGGCAGACAATTTGCGCACAGCAAGCTCTCAAAAACAGCAATATGATAATGAGCAGATAGTCTGTTTTTGTTATGTTGATTTAGGGATAAATATTGGCCCAGGACACCGGGGATAACTCCCCTGCTCTTCTTCAAATAGTGCCATGGGAT
Organism: Pristiophorus japonicus; assembly: GCF_044704955.1. Taxonomy (NCBI): domain Eukaryota; kingdom Metazoa; phylum Chordata; class Chondrichthyes; family Pristiophoridae; genus Pristiophorus; species Pristiophorus japonicus. The sequence continues at coordinate 25,108,956 of NC_091993.1, forward strand.
CTTTTACATCCACCTGAGAGAGCAGACAGGGCCTCGGTTTAACATCGCATCTGAAAGATGGCACCTCTGACAGTGCAGCACTCCCTCAGCACTACACAGATAGGACTCGATTTTTCCTACCGAGCCGGGAGAGAGGCGGGTGACGTCAGAGGCGGGCTGCGACCCCATTCCTGGCTCCATGTCAGCTTCCCCCATGACTTTCCCTAGATTGGCCTTGTTAAGCCCGCCCTGCGAGGTTCCCAGCCAATTAAAAGGAAGCGGGTCTGAAGACATCATCTGATGATGCGTCATCAGCTGGTTTCCTTAAAGGGACCATGCCCACATACATTTTGACAGTTGTGCTGTCAGTGTTCTGCAGCATTGAGGTGCTGCAGACACTAACAATCACTGCTCAAAGGGGCACAGCTGCACCCAGGCTCTCCCATCACTCCCTCCAAATGCTTATTGAGGGAGTTACAGCACGCAGGGAGGTTCTCTTCCCTTCCCATGGGCAGAAGAGAACCCCACATACCAACGCAGCCTGGTTGCACATTGCACAGGAGGGCACAAGCAGGGATGTCATCAGAAGGACCAGGCTGCAGTGGCACAAACCTTTCAATGATCTCAGTAGATCACGAAACGTTACTGCAAAGCCACACTCAACCTCATCCTGCTGTGCCACTCATCACATCCTCATCACTCTGCCTTCCCTATCCTATTCTTACACATCCTTACTCAGACTAACTTACCTTGCACCTCCACCCATCCCTCTGTCTCTATCTACATTGTCACATCTCCATCTCACTAGCCACCCCTCACACTCGCCCTTATTCTTGTCCAATCATATCAACTAACCACACACAAGGGTAGGCACTTGGGTGTTATCACCAATGCTGATGTAAAGTTTCTGCTAATGTGTTGTCAAACATTGAAATCTTTATTTTCAACACGTTGCCTTCTTGCACAGATCTGTGTGCACCTTTGGAAGTGGCTTAGTGAGTTGCAATGAATGGTGAGGCATAACGGTACCCCTGCAATGATGATGAGTGTGAAAGGAGTGGCTTGGCCATCATGTAGCGGCCAGGGAGTACAGCATCAAGTGAAGTAAATGTGGCCATGGTGAGGCCATCCCCGGAATCCCGGGCAGCAATGTGGTCATGTGCTGATGTTTTGTGTCTTGTGCGGCAACAGGTGATTGCGGAGAAGTTTGGTATTGCTGTTGGTGCTGCTGGTGTACCTGGTGATGCTGGTGTTGGGGCTGATCATGGTGGGATTCTGAAGACCAAAGTGAGATTTTTTTCAAGGGCACCCATGCTGATGGAATAGATGGCAGCTGAAGTTGAGATGACAGAAGTGATCTGTCAATGTGAGAGAGGTTGCTCCAAGGAGGTGACACTGGATAGAGAGTTCACTGCAAACACTTCAAACTTCCATGAAGCTGAAAGGTGTCTTCCGAATTCTGAAGGCTCCAGCTTCTAAGATTGGAAATGGAACAGCTGTGAAATGGTAGCTTTTATACCACTTCTGCAGCTGTCAACTAGTCAAACCAATCCAGAGTTGTTGAGAACCAACACACTTACCTGACGTGTTCCCTGAGGGACAAGTACCTTGTAAGATATCTCCGTAAAATTGTTAGGACCTGGAACAATCAATTGCCTGACACCTCGCTTAATGCCAGATCTGCAAACTGCAGGCACTTGGGAAATTCAGAAGAAGGCGGGTCCAGAGCGGACTTCAACCCCACTGTCAATCACGGCCATTTTGACAGCGGTAAAGGCACTATATAAATGCAAGTTGCTGTTATTATTTCAAACCCGTGACCTCTACCACTTAGAGGCACTCACACTCGCAGGGCTGGTAAGATTCCGGCCTATATCGTGTCAGCCTAAATAATGTGCTCAAGTCTCTGGTGTGGGGCTAGCGCTCTCAATCATCTGACCCACACGCGACAGAGCTACCATTGAGTGACGGCTGACATCTGACACAGTGGAACGATGAAAGGGTTTTAAAAATTGAGCGAAATGAGATGAAGCCATGACTCACGATGGAACTGATGGTGCTGAACTCTCTTTGAAGCCTCTCGGCACAATTGATTTCTTTTTATGGCTCTTGATTTTTTTTTTTGCTTCTCCATTTGGCAGTTGCTCAATAATCAAATCTAGGGAACAATTCATGATTCCAGAAAATATTTATCTGTATTACTTTTGTTTCTAGTTCAACAACTGGAGTCCACCTCAGCTTGAAGGGTGAGTCAGCTGAAGCCTTGGTTCGTGTACTACTGAATAAGCTCTCCGCAGATTAATCATCGAACAAATATCTTGCATACTTGCTGGACGATCGTGCCTTCAGCTGCCTAGGCCCTAAGCTCTGGAATTCCCTCCCTAAACCTCTTTGCCTCTCCAACTCTCCTCCTTTAAAGCGCTCCTAAAAACCTACCCTCTTAGACCAAGCTCTTGGTCACCTGCCTTAATGTCTCAGTGTCAATGTTTGCCTGATTGCACAGCTGTGAAGCGTCTTTGGGACGGTTACAATGTTAAAGACGCTATATAAATGCAAGTTGTTGTTGTTATTCCAAACTCGCGACCTCTACCACCTAGAAGGACAAGGGCAGCAGGCACATGAGAGCACTATCACCTCCAAGTTCCCCTCTAAGTCAAACACGATCCTGACTTGGAAATATATCGCTGTTCCTTCATCGTGCGGCAAACGAGACTCCCCACCCACCCTTTCCTTCAGCCACTGTCTGTTCCACCTGTGACAGAGACTGTAATTCCCGTATTGGACTGTTCAGTCACCTAAGAACTCAATTTTAGAGTGGAAGCAAGTCGTCCTCGATTTCAAGGGACTGCCTATGATGATGACATTAACCCAGAGCGCATGTCCAAGTTCGAGAGTTCAAATTCATAATCGAGGTTGACAATGCGCCGTCCTTCAGATGTGGTATCAGCCTAAAGCTCTACCTGCCTGTTCAGGTAAGTGTTACTGATCATCTGGTGCTCCTGACCTCCCCTTCCTCCCTTAACCCAAAAAGTGGCCATTCATCTCCTTGCTGCTTGTGGAATCGTAAGTGTGCAATATGGCTGCCGTGTTCATCTCCATAGCAACTGTCACCACAATCCAAAGTAATGAATTGGATGTGAAGTACTTTAAGATTTATTTTTCCTTCTTGGGATATGAACATCGCTAACAAGACCGGCAGTTATAATAACATAAGAATTAGGATCAGGAGTAGACCATTCGGCCCCTCGAGCCTGCTCTACCATTCAATGAGATCATGGCTGATCTTCTGCCTCAACTTCACTTTCCTCTGCAGTCACTCTGCATTCCTGCTGCTGATCACTCTAATATATTTGCTTCCTGGGTTCTTGCATAAGAATTCATCGCAGCACATTGCTATTACGAACTAGTTGGTTTATTAACAAAGGTTTAACAATCACACTACACATTACCAGTTCATCCACTAGGCTCACAACTGCATACCTCATCGTGGATGACCCAGACCCAACTGACTGGGGTTTTAATGAGTCTTGTGAACATCACGTGACTGGCTCAGCCACTCACAGTGCAACAGCTCTCCAAACCTGTGAGCATGCTAACCAGTGCATACCTTACAATCACTATCCAGTGACTCTTTTGGTCAGAGCAGGTGTTTAGCTGTTGACTGAGGGGCAGAATTGGATTCAGCCGCCCGTTTAAGAGCGCATTTATTCTCGATTTAAAACGCTCAAAAAAAAATCCCGGGCTTGAATAGACTGCTGACACCGAGTCGCTGAATTTCCTCAGGCCGCCATCCCGGCGATTCCGCCAGTCACCCCTGCCGCTGACCCCACCCTGAATATGCAAGGTCGGTGGGAGGTCACCTCGCCTGCATAAAGGCCATGAGTGCCCATGTCACCGGGGTCAGATCGCAAGTGCCTGACTGCCTCCAAAGGCCAGCTAATGTGACCTTGGTGCTCCGGCCAGGGAGGGTGTTGAGCATCGTTGTCCTGGAAACATTCAGTCAAGGGAGCCCTGGTAAAATAGATATATATATATTTTTTAATTGCTCCTCCTTCAGGGTCAGGGTCCCAGTTCCAGCCTGAATCCTCCCATGGGCCTCGCTACCAAAATTGAATAAGTCGACATGTCTCTTTTGTAATGTATTTGCTTCATGGGTTCTTTGCTTAAGAATTCATACCAACACCTGGATTCCTTGAACCCAACTGGCTGGGGTTTTATTGAGTCTTGTGACCATCATGTGACTGGCTAAGCCACTCCCAATTCAACAGTTCTACCAACCTGTGAGCATACTCAGAGGGGCATACATTACAGGCGCACTGGTCACCAATGAGCGGCTTTGCCTTTGAGAGGCCAAGGATGCAGGAACTCTCAAAATCGTGAGTGCACAACCTCACTCCACTGAGTTGCTGATCTTCGAAGAGCTCTATCCCTTACAAGGCTCAACGAGACTCTGGCATTAAGCTGGGACCCGACAGAACTGGGTCCTGCCGAATTCTCAGCCCTTAATGCACAATCCTGATAGACTTACATTAGTTGCTGATTGACTAGGCTTACTCATGACGAATGGGCACTTGGCTGGGGTGCAGCAGGGCTGCTGGAGTTGTTCCCAAAATTCTCATTGAACGGACATTCACCTGGCAGTGCGCAACGCAAACCCATGTGCAGAGAGAACAGGGCGGGCGATGTGCATGGGCAGCATGGGAGGCCACCGCGTAACAAAGCACCTGATGGCCCCGTATCGCCACAGGCATTGGTCTGGTGTGGCTTGTGGCCCCTGGGCAGACTCACGCAGCATCCGAGTCAGGTCAGAATTTTCCAGATTTCCTTGCCTCGTGCAGCTGTGTATTTTTCCCATCGCGCCGTGTGCAACGGGATTCACTATTGCGCCTGAGGGGTGAGGTAAGGTGGGTCGTGGAGGTTCTGTCTGGTTGGCTGCTGGGCGCCTCCTTGTTTTAGCAGGTGATCAGTACCTTCCCACCCTGAGCTGTCAGTGTCAGTGGGTCGCACACTCGCTTCTGAGTCAGAAGAATGTGAGTTCAAGTCCCACTCCAAGAACTTGAGCACATAAATCTACGCTGACACTCCCAGTGCAGCGCTGAGGGAGTGCTGCACTGTCAGAGGTGCCGTCTTTCCGATGAGACATTAAACCCTTCTCATTAACCCTTTCAAGTGGATGTAAAATATCCCATGGCACTATTTCCAAGAAGAGAAGGGGAGTTATCCTTGGCCAATATTTATCCCTCAACCAACATAACAAAAACAGATTATCTGGTCATTATCACATTGCTGTTTGTGGGAGCTTGCTGTGTATAAATTGGCTGCCACGTTTCCCACATTACAACAGTGACAACACTCCAAAAGTTCTTCATTGGCTGTAAAGCGCTTTGAGACATCCGGGGGTCGTGAAAGGCGCTATATAAATGTAAGTCTTTGTTTCTGAGCACCCCTGCTTCAATTCCCAGCTTGGACTCCTGTTAAAATGCCCTTTTAAAAAAAATTTTATCGATTGTGAGTCGCACTGTCAGACAGAAACGGCACAGATAATAATACATTATGCATCCGGCAATATCAATATTTTAAATCAATTCCCCTTGCCTCTTCACACTGATCTTTCTCCACATCGCAAAAACAAACAGAAGGCTTACCATTTACCTGGGCGAAGATTCTACTTGCTGTGTTGCAGAGCGAAAATACTTCCTCTCTCGTCCTGGGTAACCAATGATGTGGAACAGATAACCTGACACAGAGTCTTAATTAGACAATAGAGGGTTTCCCACTGGCTGCAAGCAGAAGACCATCTGCCATAGCTATGTCAGTGCCCGCCCACAGAGTTATGATTCATCCTCTTAGTCGCTGTCAGTAAATCTATGCCCAGTACCACTGCACTGTGCTGCAGAGGAACATATGCTAAGTTTTTTTTTACAATCCTGCATTATTCACTAAAACCCTTTCATGAGGCCAGTCCCACCTCTCCTTCAGAGACCCTTATTTCAAATTGCAGCATCCGATTTGCTCATTAAACGGTGGCGCTTTTGAAAATTGGAATATTCCTTGAGATTGCCCTTCGCAACTGAGTAACTATTCAGCCCGAGACGTTTGACATATTGCAGGCTCGATAAAAGAGAGGAATGAAAGATTTGCATGGGACCTCATAGCACCTCAGACATATCTCAAAGTGATTCACAGACAGTAACTTACTCAAAGTTATGTCAGAAAAAACACAGCAGCCAATCTGCACACAGCAAGGCTCTACAAACAATGAGATGCATGATCCATTAGTGTGTTTTTGCTGGTATTGATTGTAGGGCAAATGTTGGCCAGGACACAGGGGGAAACTCCTTGCACTGCTGTGAGATTGTTTATGTCATGTATGTAACCACAATGTAACACCACTGTATTACTGTAAACACTCAACCTAGATGCACACCTTGACCACAAGGGGTGAACTTGTGGGAGACACGCCTTACCTGATCACTCAGGTATAAAAAGGGAGGTCCCACGCAGGGTCACTGTCTTTGGAGTTCTGTGAATAAAGAGTTCAGGTCACAGAGTGACCTTATCCCCAGAATGTGCCTCGTGTGGTTTCATACTGTAAGGTAAGGACTTTACATTGGCAACGAGAAACGGGAATTCACGACCCACGAGAATGGCCACCGGTGGCACAGAGGAACGGTACTGTGTTGGGGAAGACTGGGACGATTTTGTCGAGAGGCTTCAGCAAAGTTTCGTTACGAAAGATTGGCTGGGGAATGCAGCGGCCGACAAGCGAAGGGCTCATCACTTGACCAGCTGCGGACCAAAGACTTACGCGTTCATGAAGGACTTACTAGCACCTGAAAAGCTGGCGGATAAAACCTTTGAAGAACTTAGCAAATTGATCGGGGAGCACCTCAAACCGGCGAGTAGCATACATATGGCCCGACACAGATTCTACACCCACCGACGTCATGAAGGACAGAGCATACTGGACTTCGTAGCGGACCTCCGGTGTTTGGCCAGCCTCTGTAAGTTCACAGATGCCTGCAGGGGGGAGATGCTAAAGGGCTTCTTTATCGAGTGCATCGGTCATGCGGGAATTTTCTGCAAATTAATTGAGACCAAGGATTTGACCTTGGAAGCGGCGGCGTTGATGGCTCAAATTTTCATGGCGGGGGAGGAAGAGACAAAAATAATATACACGCGCAATTCTGCCTCTAACGCAGCGATGGATCAGGGAGTTAACATCATCGATGTGACTCAGAGCCCCGCAGCAATATTCCCCAGAGCAGGAGTTCAACAGAGACAATGGCAGGCTGAACGGACATTCATGCCATCACAGTGGACAATGAGACACATTAGATGGGGCCATTGACACCCACTAATAGGGTACTTAAGAGCAGTCAAAGGGACAGTCAGTGCGGAATGCCTGGTCATAGCCCTTTTGTTCCCAACAATGGAAACTTTAACTCATGCTGGAGGTGTGGGGGAAAACACTCAGCTAAATCTTGCAGATTTCAACAGTTTGTCTGCAAGAACTGCAATCTCAGTGGCCACTTAGCTCGAATGTGCAGGAAGCCTGCAACGAGACTAATATATGAGGCGGATGGACCAGAAGAGGGTTCTTTGAGGCAGGATGACCTTTGGGGCAAATCAATGGACGCCGAGGTGCAGCAGATCCATGTGGCGAATATTCACAGTTCATACACCAAAATGCCACCCATGGTGATGAGGGTTTTATTAAACGGTATCCCTGCGCGCATGGAGCTGGACACTGGGGCCAGCCAGTCACTCATGGGAGTTCAGCAATTTGAGAAGCTATGGCCACTTAAAGCCAGTTGACCCAAATTAGCACGTGTTGACACACAATTACGGATTTACACAAAATAAATCATTCCGGTGCTAGGCAGTGCAATGTTGGCTGTCACACACAATGGGCTAGTGAATCGGTTATCGCTTTGGATTGTCCCGGGCAATGGTCCCGCGCTATTGGGGAGGAGCTGGTTAGCCGAGATGAACTGGAAATGGGGGGATGTTCACGCAATGTCATCTGTGGAGCGAAGTTCGTGCTCACCAGCCCGACAACAATTCGATTCATTATTCCAACCTGGCGTCGGGACTTTCAAAGGCACTAAAGTGGTGATACACATCACCCCGGACGCCAGGCCAGTGCACCACAAAGCCAGAGCGCTGCCGTATGTGATGCGGGAAAAGATCGAGAGCGAATTGGACCGGCTGTTGAGAGAGGGTGTCATCTCGCCTGTCGAATTCAGCGACTGGGCGAGCCCCATTGTTCCCGTATTAAAAGCGGATGGCTCTGTCAGGATCTGTGGTGACTACAAGGCCACCATCAATCGGGTGTCCCTACAAGATCAATACCCGCTCCCGAAAGCGGAGGACCTTTTCGCCACACTGGCAGGTGGCAAGCTGTTCACCAAGTTGGACCTCACTTCAGCCTATATGACCCAGGAACTGGCCGACGAATCTAAACTACTGACCACCATCACTACGCACAAGGGACTGTTCGTTTATAACAGGTGTCCATTTGACATTCGATCAGCGGCCGTGATTTTTCAATGAAACATGGAAAGCCTGCTTAAATCCATTCCTGGAACAATCGTATTCCAGGACGACATCCTCATCATGGGTCTGGACACCGAGGAACACCTCCACAACCTGGAGGAGGTGATACGCCGATTGGACCGGGTAGGCCTGCGACTCAAAAAGTCCAAATGTTTGTTCTTAGCTCCTGAGGTTGAGTTTCTTGGCAGGAGGGTTGCTGCAGATGGGATTCGGCCCACCGAATCCAAAACAGGCGATTCGACGAGCATCCAGGCCCTGCAACACATCGGAGTTGCGTTCATTCCTGGGACTGTTGAACTATTTCGGGAAATTTCTGCCGAACTTGAGCATGTTATTGGAGCCGCTCCTGCGAAAGGGTTGCGATTGGTTTTGGGGGGACTGTCAGGAACGGGCTTTTGATCGGGCGCGAAACCTACTTTGTTCAAACAAGTTGTTGACCTTGTACGACCCCTGTAAAAAATTGGTTCTGACATGTGATGCATCATCCTATGGGGTTGGGTGCGTGTTGCAGCAGGTCAATGCTGAGGGTCAACTACAACCTGTGGCTTATGCCTCCAGGTCGCTCTCTCAAGCAGAACGGAGATATGGGATGGTTGAGAAGGAAGCGCTCGCATGTGTCTATGGTGCAAAAAAAAATGCATCAGTACCTATTTGGCAGGAAGTTTGAATTAGAGACAGGCCACAAGCCATTAACATCCCTGTTGTCAGATAGCAAAGCTGTCAATGCCAACGCATCAGCTCGCAAACAGCGATGGGCTCTCACGTTGGCTGCTTATGACTACTCCATCCGGCACCGGCCCGGCACTGAAAATTGCGCCGATGTGCTCAGCAGGCTTCCACTGGCCACCACTGAGGAGGCAGTGGAGCAAAGCGCCACGATGGTCATGGCTGTCGATGCCTTTGACAGCACAGGCTCCCCCATCACAGCCCGCCAGATCAAAATCTGGACAAACACAGATCCCCTCCTATCCCTGATTAAGAAATGTGTCCTGACTGGGGATTGAGCGCCCGCACACAGAGCATGCCCATAGGAGGTCAGACCGTTCCACAGACAGATGGATGAGCTTTCCATCCAAGCCGACTGCCTACTATGGGGCAGCCTGGTAGTTATGCCCCAGAAGGGCAGGGAGCCATTCATCAGGGAACTCCACAGCGAGCACCCAGTCATTGTGATGATGAAGGTCATTGCCCGGTCACACGTTTGGTGGCCTGGAATTGATTCAGACCTGGAACAGTGTTCGCAGGTGCATGACGTGTGCCCAGCTGGATAATGCCCCCAGGGAGGCCCCGCTCAGCCCGTGGCTCTGGCCCACCAGGCCATGATCACGCATTCATGTTGACTACGCGGGCCCGTTCATGGGTAAGATGTTCCTTATTGTGGTAGATGCGTACTCGAAATGGATCGAGTGCATTATTTTGAATTCATGCATGTCATCCACCACCGTGGAAAGCCTACGTGCGATCTTTGCAACCCACGGCTTGCCGGACATCCTGGTTAGTGATAATGGCCCATGTTTCACAAGCTACGAATTCCGAGAGTTTATGTCGGGCAATGGCATCAACCACGTCAGGACTGCGCCATTCAAGCCGGCCTCCAATGGCCAGGCGGAACGTGCGGTCCAAATCATTCAGCAAGGTATGCTCAGGATTCAAGGGCCCTCCCTACAATGCCGCCTATCGCGTCTCCTGCTGGCCTATAGATCCCGACCGCACTCGCTCACGGGGGTCCCGCCCGCAGAGCTACTAATGAAATGGACACTCAAAACTCGGTTGTCCCTCATTCACCCAGTCCTGACCGACATAGTTGAGGGCAAGCGCAAGTCACAAAACGAGTACCATGACCATAACGCGAGGGGGAGATGTATAGAGATAAATGATCCTGTATTCGTCCTCAATCTCGCCATGGGGCCCAAATGGCTTGAGGGAACTGTAATTTGACAAAGAGGTGAATAGGGTCATTGTGGTAAAACTCAACAATGGTCAGATATGCCGTAAGCATCTGGACCAAGTAAAAAAAAGGTTCAAAATCGACATGGAGGTACCTGAAGAAGACCATGAGATGGATCTCACCACACCGCCAGTGGACCGAGCAACAAGAGCAATCAGAAAAATGCACAGTCCCTGCGGTCAGCCCGGACAGGCCGGAATCACCACAGGTGACAGACACTCACGTCAGTGTCCAACAACCAGAGCCCCAACTGCGGCGCTCCACGAGGGAGCGTAGACAACCTGAAAGACTAAACCTATGATTCCAATAAGACTTTGTGGGGGGAGGTGATGTCATGTATATAACCACAATATAACACCCCTATATTACTGTATACACTCAACCTAGAAACACACCTTGACCACAAGGGGTGAACTTGTGGGAGACACTCCTTACCTGATCACTCAGGTATAAAAAGGGAGGTCCCACGCAGGGTCACTGTCTTTGGAGTTCTGTGAATAAAGAGTTTTGGTCACAGAGTGACCTTATCCCCAGAAGGTGCCTCGTGTGGTTTCATACTTTACAGTTTACATCTAATTGAACAGCCAGAACTAGGCTTAACCTTCCATCTTCTGTCCTCATAAACGTGAGCTCATCCAAAATCCGGCTGCCTGTGTCCTAACTCGCTCCAAGTCCCGCTCACTCATCACCCCTGTGCTCGCTGACCTACATTGGCTCCCGGTTAAGCAACGCCTTGATTTCAAACTTCTCATCCTTGTTTTCAAATCCCTCCATGGCCTCGCCCCTCCCTATCTCTGTAATCTCCTCCAGCCCCACAAGCCCCCCCGAGATCTCTGCGCTCCTCTAATTCTGGCCTCTTGAGCATCCCTGATTATAATCGCCCCACCATTGGTGACTGTGCCTTCAGCTACCAAAGCCACAAGCTCTGGAATTCCCTGCCTAAACCTCTTTGCCTCTCTACCTCCCTCTCCTCCTTTAAGACGCTCCTTAAAACCTATCTCTTTGACCAAGCTTTTGGTCAGCTGACCTGCTGATGTGGCTCGGTGTCAAACTTTGTTTGATAACCTTCCTGTGAAGTGCCATGGGCTGTTTTACTACGTTAAAGGCACTATATAAATACAAATTATTGTTTTTGTTATTCAAAGACAGCGCTGTTGCACTCAGTTGGTGCTGTACTCCAGTGTCGGTCTATGTTAAGTACTTAATTCTGAGAGTGGGGCTAAACCCACATAGAACCATAGAAATTTACAGCACGGAAGGAAGCCATTTCGGCCCATCATGTCCGCGCCGGCCGAAAAAGAGCTATCCAGCCTAATCCCACTTTCCAGCTCTTGGTCCGTAGCCCTGTAGGTTACGGCACTTCAAGTGCACATCCAAGTACTATTTAAATGTGGTGAGGGTTTCTGCCTCTACCACCCTTTCAGGCAGTGAGTTCCAGACCCCCACCACCTTTCTGACTCAGAGGTGAGAATGCTACCAACTAATCCAAGCTGAGTCCAGAATTATAGAGAGTCTCTATAGGAGCCAATGATGAAGATTGAGGCACTGAATTTCTACAAGGTTGTCCCAATCGCCCGCCAAAGTTATATTTGCAGACCCCCACGGACATTTAAGACCTTATATTCTTGAAGGAATACCGTACATATCTCAAAAAAAATCTACTGGCCGTTCACAGAGCATACCAGGACTTCCTGTTTGTAGGCCCCACCCACTCCCAGTTCTACCTCAATGGAAAGGTAACAGACACCAACTGAGTAACCATGAACTAACATGTTGGAGGAAAAGGGTGTGAGGTGCGTACAGAAGGAAGAAGAGGAGGAAGGAGCGTCAAACAGAGAGAGATAAAGTGAGGGGTAAAATCAAAGACAAATAAAGAAACACCAAGGGAACATGTGCAAGAGGCAGAGGGAGAGAAAGAGGAAAGTGTTATGTATGGAGAAAGAGTCAGACTGAATACTGTGAGCTCAAAGTAAAGTGTGACCTTAGTCTTTTTTTGCAGGTCTCCAGAGTGCCTCTCCAACCTGTGAGGCCTCCTTAAATACCTGTGCTCCCAAGGGATTATGGGATTCCTTGGGACTCCAGGAGATGAGCCCTCTGGTGGCTGTACAGAGTAAATACAAACTCACATATATAACAACACTCCCCCCCCCCCCCCAAAGTCAACAGTGTAACTATTTACAATGTGAGTCGATCTGGTGCCCTTCTTGGCCTGGTTGATCGTCTCGGTGTGAAAGCTGGTGTTGTTGAATCATTTGTTGGGCCCTCGCTGGGCTGTTGTGCAGCTGGCGTTGCTGGGCTGCCTGGTGTGTTGGGTCCTGCTGGGCTGCTGTGGATGATGGGTTCTGCTTCGTGGTCAACCGTGGTGTTGGTTGCCACTGGTGTGTATGTTTGGGGTTCAAAAAAGGTTTGCCACCCACGGCTTATCCGATGTCCTGTTGAGCAATAATGTTTTACCAGTGCTGAGTTCAAAGAATTCATGACCCGTAACGGGATCAAACATGTCACATCTGCCCCGTTTAAACCAGCGTCCAATGGTCAGGCAACGAGAGCAGTGCAAACCATCAAGCAAGGCTTGAAGAGGGTGACTGAAGGCTCGCTGCAGATGCCCCTATCCCGAGTCCTGCTTAGCTACCACATGAGACCCCACTCGCTCACTGGGATCCCATCTGCTGAACTGCTCATGAAAAGAGCTGTTAGGGAGGGAGTTCCAGGATTTTGACCCAGAGATGATGAAGGAACGGCCGATATATTTCCAAGCCAGCTTTGTGTGTGACTTGGAGGGGAACTTGCAGGTGATGGTGCTCCCATGCACCTGTGGCCCTTGTCCTTCTAGGCGGTAGAGGTTGAGGGTTTGGGAGGTGCTGCCGAAGAAGCCTTGGCGAGTTGCTCATAGTGCCGTGAGATTGCTAATCTTCATCTGGACAGGCCGACGGACCAACGATTCAACATCACATTAGGTGGACAGCACCTCTGACAATGCTGCACCTCCTCTGAACTACAGTGGAGTATTAACCTAAATTATGCACAAGCCTTTGACCCTGAGCTAAACTGATGCGCTTTTTGCTTCCTTAAAAGGTTAGATGGTGACTACCCCGTCAGGAAGTGAGCCCTACTGTGGAGTATATAGCAGGTCTGAGTTGTCTCAATCTCGTTAAAAATGATTGAATCACAGCAGAGGCTGAATGAAATGTTGGCAGTTTTCAGTCAGTTCAAGGGCAGGAGCGAGGCAGTCAAGAACACTGGCAAGACAATTAGGAGGAAATGGCCAGAATAACAGAGAAAGGCTTCTCTACCTCAATGCACAGATACACGGTAAAACAGCCAACAATATATCAAAGAAATGACAGCTGGTGTCCCAGAATATCTCGCCAAAGAGAGAGGAAGCAAGCAGTCATTGGGCAAAGAATGAAAATCAGTCACTGACAGATGGCCAACATTTCATACACTCAGTTAATTTGCTTTGTATCTTTTCACTAAATTAAAATATAGAGGGACTGCAACAGACACAGAAAGAACTGGTTGGAAATGTTACTTTCAACCGACAGGAAGAAGTGGGTTTGGGAATCGTTATTCAGTTATATGGGAAAATTGCTCCCCCTCATGGCACAGATGCCAAAAGCAGCTACATCAGTGCAGACCAGCAAGACTCCAGGCTCCATCTGTGATCCCCGCTGAGGCAGCTGCCGCCAGTGTCCTAACTCGCACCAAGTCCCGCTCACCCATTGCCCCTGTGCTCACTGACCTACATTGGCTCCCGGTTAAGCAACGCCTCGATTTAAAAATTCTCAAACTTGATTTCAATTCCCTCCATGGCCTCGCCCCTCACTATCTCTGTAATCTCCTCCAGCCCCACAACCCCCCCCCGAGATGTCTGCTCGCCTCTAATTCTGCCCTCTTGAGCATCCCTGATTATAATCGCTCCACCATTGGTGGCCGTGCCTTCTGTTGCCTGGGCCCCAAGCTCTGGAACTCCCTGCCTAAACCTCTCCGCCTCTCTAGCTCTCTCTCCTCCTTCAAGCCGCTCCTTAAAACATACCTCTTTGACTAAGCTTTTGGTCACCTGCCCTAATTTCTCCTTATGATGCTCGGTGTCAAATTATGTCTGATAACCTTCCTGTGAAGCGCCTTGGGACGTTTTCCTGCGTTAAAGGCGCTATATAAATGCAAATTATTGCTTATATCAGTTTGGGTTCCTACTCCTTCTTCTCCACCTCTGTGTGCAACAAGCCAGAATGGAGCGTGTGGCTAACCTGAAGGTCCACTCGAAGCTGACGTACACATCGTGCCTGCCTCCCCTTTCATTGATCTCTGGGTACCCTGTGATCAACTTCATGATTAGCTCCAATGTTCAAGAAAATTCCCTAACCTTTAGCACCTTCTCCTGCCCATTTTATCACGCCTCCTACCTGCGCATCATCAAAACCTTGGATTCACACAGCATGGTATAGCCCAGGGGGCATGTGGTACGAATGGTATAGCCCGGGGGCCATGTGCTACTAATTGTATAGCCCAGGGGGCATGTGGTACTAATAGTATAACCCAGGGGGGCCATGTGATACTAATGGTAAATCCTGGGGGTGTGTGATACTCATGGTATAGCCCAGGGGCCATGTGGTACTAATGGTATAGCCCGGGGGGGTGTGATACTAATGGTATACCCCGGGGGCCATGTTGCACTGGTAGTATGGCCTGATGCTTCCAGACACCCAGTACTTTGTCAGTCAATGAGTTTCTAACCTCCGATTGTTGACCTCCGAACATCCCCCAGAAATCTGATTTCTCGTCCTGCCCCTCCTCTCCTGTCGGCAATGGCTCTCATCGGGTTAGAGTTCCGTGCAATGCTTCCTCTTATTTTTAATGGGTGCGCGGTCCCTTTAAGTTACTGCGCGGCCAATTCAAATTTCCGCGCACACGCTGTTTCCCCTGTGTAAAAGCTGGTGAGCGGACTGCGCGGGATCTCCAGCCCGCTGTGCGGCCACGCAGCTCAGCGGGAACATCGGTTCCACGTGCACTGGCAGTCTTTTGGTAGTCGCGCATCACATTTGAGCCGAGAGATCGAATGGCAACCGACTATTCAACCGTGGAGGGAATTGCAGCCGAGCACATTCTGCCTTCACCCAATAACGGTTACTTGGTGAACCCTCAGTTTAAAAGAGACACTTCAACAATGAAAGAGATAATCCAACAGTAAGTCATTCAGAACAATCGATGCAGAACGGAGGGCTTTCAATAGTCAAGTAGCAGAACCGAGCAAAATTGAGCTTGAATTATTAATAGATCCTAAACAGCCGCAATAGATTTCATGCGTGGATTTCTGACTCCAATTTGAGGTGTATCAAAGATTTATACTTTTGTTTACATAAAATTAGCTTCAATGAATCATATATACAGTTCCACTACAGTCCAGTTAAATGCAGATTTAAATGTTCAAGAGAGCACCAAGATTTTAAATTATTAATCAAGTAAAATAGCTGTAGTTGAACCTATCTGTAAACTGCTACAGTCCAGTATCACAAACTATAATTAATGATAATGGAGCAAGTGACGAGTGTTGATAATAAAACCAGGCTGGGAGAGCAGCGGGGTCACTCTGCTGCCACCTGGTGTAGGAGTTGGGATGTACCAACTTGTTCAGCACTGGGCCCTGAAATTGCCGTCTCTCTGGGTGCGTATGATGTGCGCACACACCTGGAGAGGGCCCGCACGTTCCGGGGTTAGGCGCGCGAAGCGCATCCGCCTGAACCCGGCACTTTTGATCTGTCTTTTGACAGATCGCGCGCCTCCCCGGGAGAAGGGCCTTCGCAGGCGGAGATTTGGGCTATTTGCCTAACTCTTACCCAGCGGATGTCCTTCAAACTCTTACACCTGGTAAAAGCAGGTGTACGGTCTGCTTTTACCAGCGTAAGCATTTTAATAGATAGAAAAAATAAATGTTATTACTTATTTTTATATTAAAAACCCTGTCTATGAAGGTAAGTTTATTTTTAATACTATTAAAGCATTTTTTCAAAATTCAAAAAAATTAATTTTTCTCTAAAACATGCAATTTCTAATCATTTTAAAAAGGGAAGTGTTTGTTTTTTTAATGTTTGTGTTTTATTTGATTTTAGGGATATTGACAGTATGGGAGCTCGGAGCTGGGAGCTCCCATTACTAGCAATGAGAATACTACATTGTGATTGGTGGTCCGGGCCCATGTGATCCCAGGCTGGGTTCAGAGCAAAAGTGTGTTTCACCGAGCTGCTTGTTGCTTTTACTCTGTGGATCTAGATCGTGAGTGTGGCAGGCTATTTGACTGTGGGGAGCCTCACAACTCAACCTAAGCCATTTGATATTTATGGCCCGATTTGGAAACACCAAATTTCAAGCCCAGAAATATTAGCCACCAACTTGGGTCATTGGGCTCTAGAAAGAAAGAAAATGTTGCATTTATATAGCACCTTTCACAACCTGAGGATGTCCCAAAGTGCTTTGCAGCCAATGAGGTATTTTTGAAGTTGCACACAAGAAGCTCGCTCCCACAAACAGTAATGTGATAATGACCAGATAATCTGTTTTTGTTATGTTGATTGAGGGATAAATATTGGCCAGGACACCAGGGATAACTCCCCTGCTCTTCTTCGAAATACTGCCATAGGATTTTTTACGTCCACCCGAGAGCGGATGGGGCCTCAGATTTAACACCTCAACCAAAAGACAGAACCTCTGACAGTGCAGCACTCTCTCAGTACTGCACTTGGGTGTCAGCCTAGACTTTTGTGTTGGAGTGAGATTGGAGTGGGACTTAAACCCACAACCTTCTGATGCAGAAGTGAGAGTACTACCCACTGAGCCATTGCTGGCACTCTGTTATGTTAACCCAAAGGGTTCAGGTTGCTGTCCAGATACTACTTGATGTCAGTGTTTTCAAGTCCCTTATGAACCATCCCTATAATAATAAACAAAAAAAGAAAAAATCACTTATTGCGCTAGCCATGTGATGCATGATATTACTGAGGAAAATCAGGAGGTGACATCGATCTTGACTGTTAAAAAGCTCCTGGTTTGTATGAGGAAAACTGAAGGAGATGAGGAGCTCCACAGTTTGGAGGTTGGGGTAGCAATGTGCCTTGATTTCAATACGAGGGAAGAGGGATATTGGCACTCAGTCCGTACCTTTGCCCTGCTGCCGAGGAGTCTCATCTGCATTCAATTCAGTTTCCATTAGGTGTCAACCACCACTCAGTGGGTAGCACTCTCACCATCTGAGTCAGAAGATTCTGGTTTCAAACACCCACTCTAGAGACTTGTGCACAAAATCTAGGCTGCCACCCACCATTAGGTTAGCGAGTGAGCCAGTATCTCGGCTGACATTCCAAGTGCCAGTACTGAGGGCGTGCTGCACTGTCGGAGGTACCGTCTTTCAGTACGAGATGTTAAACCGAGGCCCCGTCTGCCCTCTCAGGTGTGCGTAAAAGATCCCGCGGCACTATTTCGTAGGAGAGCAGGGGGAGTTATCCCCAGTGTCCTGGGCCAATATTTATCCCTCAATCAACATAGCAAAAACAGATTATCCGGGTCATTACCACGTTGCTGTTTGTGGGAGCTTGCCGTGCGCAAATTGATTACCGCATTTCCCACATTACAGCAGTGACTACACTTCAGAAGTACTTCATTGACTGTAAAGCACTTTGAGACCTCCTGAGGCCGTGAAAGACGCGATATAAATACAAGTCTTTCTTTTCACGTTTCCATTAATGGACGGACTGTGGGGGCAACGGACCTGCGATTTCCTGACATGCGCAACAAATGAGAAAGGCCCTGGGGGCCAGCAATGCAAGCTCAGAAAATTGGCTCGTTCGCCTTTACCAAAAATAACATGAGTTTTTTTTTAAATCCTGGCAGTAATTGATGCAAATCTGTTCTTTGTCTGCGTTGAGAGGTTTCACGTTCTCAATCTCTCTCCTGATATTAATAATAACCCCCTCTCCCTGCCAAAACCTCCTTCTCTTAAAGCGCTGTTCCATCACTGATAAACTTAAGGGCCTTGATATGCCATAGATGAAGGCAGAACAGCACTTACCCTTACAAGGAGCAGAGAGAGAGACAATGTCACAGATAATGGAGACTGGCCGTCTTGAATTAATTTTTCATTATTACATGAAACAAGAAACAATTTGTGGAACATAAACAGTTTGGCTGTTTGAGGATGCGCGCAGTGCAAAATATAGAAGAAGAATGTAAGTTTAATTTGTGTCCAAGCAACAGGAACATTAAAACAAACAATTGGATGAGATAAGGTAAGGGCTGATTGAAGGCTTTTAGAGTGATAACCCTCATACTACAGCCCAGGGGCCTCTTTGGGCTTCATCCGTGACTCTGGGCAAACTTTCAGGCCCAATAGCCTGTGTGTCTCCATTTATAGCCTTCCCCAGCTGTGGGGTGATGCCTGAGCTGAGATCCAATGCTGCTGCCTCTCCATGTCCTCTTGCCCAGCAAAAGAAAAGAAAATACAAGAAGTTAAGATAAACCTGTGTAAGACACTGGTTCGGCCTCAACTGGAGTATTGTGTCCAATTCTGGGCACCGCACTTTAGGAAGGATGTGAAGGCCTTAGAGAGGGTGCAGAAAAGATTTATGAGAATGATTCCAGGGGTGAGGGATTTAAAAGATCCCATGAAACTATTTCGAAGAAGAGCAGTGGAGTTATCCCCGGTGTCCTGGACAATCCCTCAATCAACATAACAAAAACAAATTATCTGGTCATAAGGACATAAGAAATAGGAGCAGGAGTAGGCCATTTGGCCCCTTGAGTCTGCTCTGCCTTTCAACAAGATCATGGCTAACCTCCATGGACTCAGCTCCACTTCCCTGCCCGCTCCCCATAACTCTTTATTCCCTTATCGCTCAAAATCTGTCTATCTCCGCCTTAAATATATTCAATGACCCAGCCGCCACAGCTTTTTGGGGCAGAGAATTCCATAGATTTACAACCCTCTGGGAAAAGGAATTTCTCCTCATCTCCATTTTAAATGAGCGTCCCCTTATTCTGAGACTATGTCCCCTAGTTTTAGTTTCCTCTATGACATTGCTGTTGGTGGGAAAATTGGCTGCCGCATTTCCCACATTACAACAGTGACTACACTCCAAAGGTACTTCGTTGGCTGTAAAGCGCTTTGACACATCCGGTGATGGTGAAAGGTGCTATAGAAATGCAAGTCTTTGGTTAAATGTCGTGGTCTGTAAGGGGCCTCGAGAGCTTTGTTCTGTTTCCAGGGGAGGAAATGCGTTTGGAGTCCAAAATGCGATCCCTTACAACTCGTCACTTTGTGTGAAACTGCGGAGAAAAGAGTTTTAATCCCCTCGTATTAAGAGGAGCAAGCCCTTTGGCTGGAACATTCCCAAAACAGGGCTACATTGCAGAGCAGTTCAACGACTGAATGCTAATTGATGGAGTGCAGAAATCCAGGTATATTTCGGCTGCAGAACAGAAATGGCAAGTGGCAATTTTTCAAACCGATATATATTTAGAAACTGCTGGTGGATCGGCTGTGGCATTGGTCACTGGATGTCGAGGACCTGGAGCAGGTTGTACCATTTTTAGTTTTACCCTGTTTATTGGGTTGGACGAACTCCTGAAGGTTTCATCTCATGGTTTCCCTTCCCTCCATGTCAAACAGTCTTTGCTGCTATCTCCAATATTTTTATAACTAATAAATTAAAGTATTCGAAGTAATTGAAAACAAAACTCCACTATGTTATTTTATTGCCCTTATGATTCTGTTCTTGGGGACAGTATCAGCCAGTGGCTCAGTGGGCAGCACACTCGCCTCTGAGTCAGAAGCTTGTGGGTTCGAGTCCTGCTCCCGAGACTTGAGCACTGAAAACTAGGCTGACACTCCAGTGCCATGCTGAGAGAGCACTGCAGTGCCGGAGGTGCTGTCTTTTGGATGAGACGTTAAACCCAAACCCTGTCCGTTCTCTCATGTGGGCGTAAAAGATCGCATGGCACTATTTCGAAGAAGAGCAGGGGAGTTATCCCCGGAGTCCGGGACCAACATTTATCCCTCAATCAACATCACAAAAACAGATTATCTGTTCATTATCACATTGCTGTTTGTGGGAACTTGCTGTGTGCAAATTGGCTGTCGCGTTTCCTACATTATAACAGTGACTACACTTCAAAAGTACTTCATTGGTGTAATGTATTTGCTTCATGGGTTCTCTGCTCAAGAATTCATAGCATTGTATAGATATGTAAAGAGAAAAAGGTTAGTAAAGACAAACGTAGGTCCCCTGCAGTCAGAATCAGGGGAAGTCATAATGGGGAACAAAGAAATGGCAGACCAATTGAACAAGTACTTTGGTTCGGTATTCACTAAGGAGGACACAAACAACCTTCCGGATATAAAAGGGGTCAGAGGGTCTAGTAAGAAGGAGGAACTGAGAGAAATCCTTATTAGTCGGGAAATTGTGTTGGGGAAATTGATGGGATTGAAGGCCGATAAATCCCCAGGGCCTGATGGATTGCATCCCAGAGTACTTAAAGAGGTGGCCTTGGAAATAGCGGATGCATTGACAGTCATTTTCCAACATTCCATTGACTCTGGATCAGTTCCTATCGAGTGGAGGGTAGCCAATGTAACCCCACTTTTTAAAAAAGGAGGGAGAGAGAAAACAGGGAATTATAGACCGGTCAGCCTGACATCGGTAGTGGGTAAAATGATGGAATCAATTATTAAGGATGTCATAGCAGCGCATTTGGAAAGAGGTGACATGATAGGTCCATGTCAGCATGGATTTGTGAAAGAGAAATCATGCTTGACAAATCTTCTGGAATTTTTTGAGGTTGTTTCCAGTAGAGTGGACAAGGGAGAACCAGTTGATGTGGTATATTTGGACTTTCAGAAGGCTTTCGACAAGGTCCCACACAAGAGATTAATGTGCAAATTTAAAGCACATGGGATTGGGAGTAGTGTGCTGACGTGGATTGAGAACTGGTTGTCAGACAGGAAGCAAAGAGTAGGAGTAAATGGGTACTTTTCAGAATGGCAGGCAGTGACTAGTGGGGTACCGCAAGGTTCTGTGCTGAGACCCCAGCTGTTTACATTGTACATTAATGATTTAGACGAGGGGATTAAATGTAGTATCTCCAAATTTGCGGATGACACTAAGTTGGGTGGCGGTGTGAGCTGCGAGGAGGATGCTATGAGGCTGCAGAGTGACTTGGATAGGTTAGGTGAGTGGGCAAATGCGTGGCAGATGAAGTATAATGTGGATAAATGTGAGGTTATCCACTTTGGTGGTAAAAACAGAGAGACAGACTATTATCTGAATGGTGACAGATTAGGAAAAGGGGAGGGGTGCATCAGTCATTGAAGGTTGGCATGCAGGTACAGCAGGCGGTTAAGAAAGCAAATGGCATGTTGGCTTTCATAGCTAGGGGATTTGAGCACAGGGGCAGGGAGGTGTTACTACAGTTGTACAGGGCCTTGGTGAGGCCACACCTGGAGTATTGTGTACAGTTTTGATCTCCTAACCTGAGGAAGGACATTCTTGCTTTTGAGGGAGTGCAGCGAAGGTTCACCAGACTGATTCCCGGGATGGCAGGACTGACATATCAAGAAAGACTGGATCAACTGGGCTTGTATTCACTGGAGTTCAGAAGAATGAGTGGGGATCTCATAGAAATGTTTAACATTCTGACGGGTTTAGACAGGTTCGATGCAGGAAGAATGTTCCCAATGTTGGGGAATTCCAGAACCAGGGGTCACAGTCTAAGGATAAGGGGTAAGCCATTTAGGACCGAGATGAGGAGAAACTTCTTCACCCAGAGAGTGGTGATCCTGTGGAATTTTCTACCACAGGAAGTTGTTGAGGCCAATTCACTAAATATATTCAAAAAGGAGTTAAATGTAGTCCTTACTACTAGGGGGATCAAGGGGTATGGCGAGAAAGCAGGAATGGGGTACTGAAGTTGCATGTTCAGCCATGAACTCATTGAATGGCAGTGCAGGCTCGAAGGGCCGAATGGCCTACTCCTGCACCTATTTTCTATGTTTCTATGTAACACATTATTATTAAGAAGTAGTTGGTTTATTAGCGAAGGTTTAACAATCACACTGCACATTACCAGTTCATCCACCAGGTTCACAACTACCTGCCTCATCGTGGATCCCCTGAACCCAACTGGCTGGGGTTTTATTGACTCTTGTGACCATCACGTGACTGGCTAAGCCACTCCCAACTCAACAGCTCTATAACTATTTTAGTAGAAACGTAAATCAAATGCCCCCTTTTGGCAAGAGAACTAGAACCCACAAATTAACAATTTAAAACTTTAACGAAAGCCTTAAATCAACGTAGGATTTGGTTGCTGGGGGTGATGATGCACTCCAGTCCCTCCGGTGCCCACCTCTCGCAGAAGGCCCCGAGCGTACCGGTGGACACAGCGTGCTCCATCTCCAGGGATACCCTGCCTCGAACGTAACCACAGAAAAGAGGCAGGCAGTCAGGCACCCGCTGCCTGGACCACAACAGCTCTATAACTCTTTTGGGGGGAGTACAAAATAAACATTAGATCGAGTGCCCCCCGATCTGGGGGACACTCCAGACACTTATAACTGCCCTCTTTTTTTTTTTCTTTTTTTTGGGGGGTTTTTGTGTTTTTTTTCCTTTTGTGATTTTTTTTTTTGGGGCATTAAAATCATATAATTTACAAGTGCCCGCTATAAAAGGGGAGGGGGACACTAAAATCCGGCAATTAAAACAAATTAAACTTTAAAACATAAAATCAAATTAAAATTTGGTTGCCGGGGGTGATGATGCACTCCAGTCCCTCCGGCGCCGACCTCTCGTGGAAGGCCGCGAGCGTACCGGTGGACACCGCGTGCTCCATCTCCAGGGACACCCTGGCTCGGATGTAACCGCAGAAGAAAGGCAGGCAGTCGCGCTGAACGACCTCCTCGACCGCCCGCTGCCTGGACCACAACAGCTCTATAAACCTGTGAGCATCCTCACAGGTGCATACATTACAAAGACCAAGATCAGTAGATGTTTGTTGGATAAGGATATCAGGGGATTATGGAGCATAGGTAGGAAAATGTGTCTGAGGTACAGACGGCCATGGTCTAATTGATTGACGGAACAGGCTCCAGGGTCTGAATGGCCTCCTCCTGTTCCTATGTTCCTGCGACCCAAGACTTGCAGAGAAAAGGGGGGCAGATGTCCCTGTTTCTGCGCCAGGGTCTTTTGGATTTCCTGGGTGCTGCCCACAAAGCAGGATTGGATGAGGTGGCTTGGATGCCTGGAGGGGAACTCGGCCGATGTTCCATCCATGATGAAAACTGAGGCAGGCTCCCAGATGACCATATGATCGTCTTCATTTGATTTCCCTCTGTGAAAGTGACTGGGACTAATTGGATAGCATCATAGGCAGTCCCTCGGAATCGAGGAAGACTTGCTTCCACTCTTAGCATGGGTTCTTAGGTGACTGAACAGTCCAATACGAGAACCACAGTCTCTGTCACAGGTGGGACAAACAGTCGTTGAGGGAAGGGATGGGTGGGACAGGTTTGTGCACGCTCTTTCTGCTGCCTGCGCTTGATTTCTGCGTGCTCTCAACGACGAGACTCTGATGGCTCTACCAATGAGCCGGCACATACACGTTGGGCCCAATTGGCCTCCTTCTGTGCTGTAGATTGTTGTATATGCAGTCGATGGATGTACCCTCTGTGTAGTCACTGTGTGGTTGCGTAAGATGGAGACTTATTTACCTGATGTACGATCAATAAGGGTTACACTGTGTATATACATGCTGGCACCACTAGAGGGTGCAACTGGTGGAGACCGGGGGTTTTCTGCCCTGGCTGGAGAGTCGAGAACCAGGAGGCATAGTCTCAGGATAAGGGGTCAGCCATTTAAGACAGATATGAAGAGGAATTTCTTCACTCAGTGGGTTGTGAATTTTTGCACTTCTCTGCCCCAGAGGGTGTGGATGCTGAGTCGTTGAGTATATTCAAAGCTGAAATCGATAGATTTTTGGACGCTATGAGAGTTACGGGATATGGGGAGAGGGTGGGAAAGTGGGGTCTAAGGTTAGCCATGATCTTACTGAATGGCTGAGCAGGCTGGAGGGGCCGTATGGCTTACTCCTGCTCCTAATTCTTACGTTCTTATTGTTATGTCTTTGGATGCTCTGATAATGACTCCACGAGGCAATGTATTTCACTTGAATTGTAGTGACCTTAGTCCATTTAATATAACTCCAGAGTGCTGATCGCACCTGGTGGCCTGCCTTTTATACTAGGCCTGGCACACCTGTATAGGTAAGCTACAAGTCTCACACTGCTGTGCCCTCTGGTGGCACACCTTAGTGACCATACAGCTGGTGTACAAGTTTCCCATCGTAGTGCCCTCCGGTGGCACATCATGTATAATAGTACAAGCCATAAACATTTCTAGATACAATACACTTATGTTCTTATAAACACAGAGCTGCCATCATCGTCATCATAGGCGGCCCCTCGAACGAGGATGACTTGCTTCCACAAAAGTTCATAGATGTTTTAATGAAGGACCCAATGTTCCAGGTCCTGAACTCCAGTTGAGGGGGTGGAAGATGCCTGTGCATGGATTTTGTTAAAGTGTGGTGACCGTTGCACATCAGCCATCACATGAGTTTGACAGAGCTAGGCCTTTATCCAGTGGCAAGGGTTAACCAGGACGACTGGAGACCTGCTCTGCTGCACGGACCTAGTGCACACACATATCGCAGTGTGGGCTGGCCCGTGCTGCCCCTGGGCCCTCGCCTCTCCTGGGCACCTCCGCCACAAACATTCGCCGCACTTCCGCCACGATACTATATGTACTATAACAGCCCAGGCTGAATCGGTCCCCGTTCTGGCTGGGCAGAAAAGGATCAGAAAATGGCTGAATGGCTTGTTTGTGCTGTACAATTTATGTAATTCTATGTAAAATAAAATGAAGTTAGACACTATATAAATACAATTCTTTTTTATTGTTTAAACGTACTTGTGTTTCTACAACCTTTATCAATAGGTATTTATCGAGAGCTGCCACACTAGTGGAGACCTCACAATGCTGGACATGGAATGAAATACACTGAAGTGTTCATCAATACAGAAAGCTCACACATCAGGGGAGACCTCATGGTGTTCGGCCGTGGAGCGGAATAAAGTGAAAGCCCACACAGTTACAGTTTATTGCTGAAAGATTACACTGACAACTTGTAAAGTAATGGAATTACAACCATCAATCCCTCCACCTGTGGTGCTGGGGTAACAATTCCTGACCTGAGAAGCTGGATATGAGTTATGATCAATATCAAGAACAGAGAAATTGATCAACATCTCACGCTTGCATTGACATAGTGCTTTTGTCATCCTCAGGTCATCTCAAAGCCTTCACAGCCATTTGAATTACTCTCTAAGTACAGTTGCTGTTGTTTTGTCGGTCAGTTTGCACATAGCTGGCTCCACAAAGAGCAATGAGACAAATGACGAGTTAATCTCTCACTTTTGGCGATGTTGACTAAGGGATAAATGTTGTCCAAGACACTGGGGGAATCCCCCCTGCTCCTCTCCGTATAGTGTCATGGGATCTTTTGTCCACCTGAACAGGCAAAGAGGGCTTCGGTTTTAATATTTCGGCTGAAAGATGAATCTCTGGCTATGCAGCACTCCCTCAGTACTGCACTGCAGCGTCAGCCTCGATTCTGTGTTCAAGTGAACCCGCGACCTTCTGACACAACACGAGGGTGCAACCACTGGGCCGAGTTCACACTTAGTGCGACCGCGCTGGGTTTAATAAGCCTGTAGTTTTGAGAACCTGAGGAAGATAGTGGGGCGAATGTTGAATTCAACACAGGAGGGTGCAGTAAGACTACATTTCATTGGCTGTAAAGCAGTTTGGGACGTCCTGAGGTTATGAATGGTGCGATAGAAATGCGTCCTTTCTTCCTTGCTAAGGAGGAGGAGCATATAGGTCAGCGTATTTTGAAAAACAAGAGAAAAAACTTCAGAAGAGCAAATTACTGGCAGTAGGGTAAGCTCATCGATCCCCTACTTCTATAAGAACATAAGATTTAGGAGCAGGAGTTGGCCATATGGCCCCTCGATTCACCATTCAATAAGATCATGGCTGATCTTCCACCTCAACACTTGCCCGGTCGATCTCCATATCCCTTGATTCCCCAAGAGCCCAAAAATCTGTTAAACTTAGCCGAGAATATACTCAACAATGGACATCCATAGCCCTCTGGGTTGGAGAATTGCAAAGATTCACAACCCTCTGAGTGATAAAATTCCTCCTGACCCCTTATCCTGACACTATGCGCCCTAGTTCTAGACTATCCAGCCCAGGGAAACAACCTCTCAGCATCTACCCTGTCAATCCCCCTCAGAATCTTGTATGTTTCAATGGGATTACCTCTAGTTCTTTTAAACTCCAGAGAGTATAGGCCCAATCTATTCAATCTCTCCTCATAGGGAACCATCTCATCCCAGGAATCAATCTTGTGCACCTTCCTTGCATCGCCTCGAAGGCAAGTATATCTTTCCAGTGAGCAACTGGTCCAACTGAGTAGGGTCAGAAAGAGGCCTACAATGTTGTAGCACAAGCTCTCGAACTTATGCTTCTTTTCAGCACGGAAACAGTAGCAAAGCAGTTATGTTACTGGTAATCCGGAAGCCTGGACTAATGATTCGGAGACATGAGTTCAAATCCCACCACGGCAGCTAGGGAATTTAAATTCAATTAAGTAAATAACTCAACAATAAAAAAACTAGTATCAGTAATGGTGACCGTGAAACTACCGGATTGTCGTTAAAAACCCATCTGGTTCACTAATGTCCTTTAGGGAAGGAAATCTGCCGCCCTTACACGGTCTGGCCGAGATGTGACTCTTAACTGCCCCTCTGAAATGGTCCAACGAGCCACTCAGTTCTACCAAACTGCTCCAAAGAATAGTGGTTCAAGAAGGCGGTTCACCACCAACTTCTTGAGGGCAATAAGGGATGGGCAATAAATGCCAGCGACACCCATATTCCATGAATAAATAAAAATGAAAAACTGCCTTGCTTGGAGCAAAAGATTGACTAATGATACATTTGGAACATACGATGGGTTTTGCTTGTTGCTCTGGCGTTGTGTGCAGACTAGGATGAAGTCATGTCTGCTGCTGCATGCTAAACGCTACTACCATTAAAATAACAATTCCCAAAATAAATTGCACGCTCTTACCTTCTGCTCCTGTCGTTGAGTCACAATATGAAATTTACATTCCTGGCCGATAGTTTGAACAATTTTTGTCTGACAAAAAGCTTCATGTTTCATTTTAATAATGAAAAATGAATTCAAGATGGTCTCTATTTTCCGTGACAATGTCTCTCTGCTCCTTGTATGGGTAAGTGGTGTTCTGTGTTCATTTATGGAATTATAATGGCCCTCAGTGATGCAGAAGTACTTGAAAAGTAGGAGGCTTGGCAAGGAGAGAAAGCAGGAGACAGATTGAGACATCGACACTGACACACAGACAACCAACTACCAGGATTTAAAAAATAACATGTTGTTTTTGCTAAATGCAATCATATATCCATTAAAGAAAGAACTAGCATTTACAGAGCGCCTTTCACAATCTCAGGACATGCCAAAACGTTTTACAGCTGTAACATATGCACCTGTGAGTATGCTCACAGGTTTATGACCGAGATCCAACTGGCTGGGGGTTTTATTGAGTCTTGTGAACATCATGTGACTGGCTAAGCCACTCACAATGCAACAGCTCTGCAACTATTACAAAAATAGTTGTCGAGCTGTTGCATTGTGAGTGGCTTAGCCAGTCACATGATGTTCACAAGACTCAATAAAACCCCAGCCAGTTGGGTCTCGATCATCCACGATGAGATCTGCAGTTGTGAGCCTAGTGGATGAACTGGTAATGTGTAGCGTGATTGTTAAACCTTTGTTAATAAACCAACTAGTTCTTAATACCAAAGAACCCATCAAGCAAATACATGACAACAGCCAATGAAGCACTTTTGAAGTGTTGTCACTGTTGTAATGTAGGAAAAGCAGCAGTGTGATAAATGACCAGATCATGTGTTTTAGTGATGTTGATTGAGGGATAAATATTGGCCAGTACACCAGGGAGAACTGGTGAGAGGGACTCTGTTTCCAAATCTGACTTCAAATCTCATTGAAAGGACTGAAGCACCTATGAACGAGTACTTTTCTTAACTATTTTTGTGGACATTTGCCTCTCCCAGTCTTGGAGGGAAGTGGAGCAGGTGGTGAATGCTCCTGATGGGGTCAAGGCACATTGGTAGATCAGTATAGAGAGTACTTTACCCTACATCTAACCCATCCGGTACCTGACCTGGGAGCGCTTGATGGAGCAACACACAGCAAACTTTACTCTGCATCAAGCCCGTATTGAGCCTCGCCTGAGAATGCTTGTTGCTGACACTGGGTATATGAAATCCACAGCACTGGCATCTTTCATTTTGATGAGTGCAAAATTCACAAAAAAATAAAGGATAATTGATTGACCTACTTGAATCCAGTCAAATAATTTTTGAAAATTTGAATTGGGTTGGGACCCTTTTAATCTTTTGTTCCAAGTGATATTCCTGATCTGTGTGTAAGTAAAAAGAAAGACTTGGATTTATATAGCACCTTTAACGACCACCAGACATCTCAAAGCGCTTTACAGCCAACGAAGCACTTTCGGAGTGTAGTCACTGTTGTAATATGGGAAACACGGCAGCCAATTTGCACACAGCAAGTTCCCACAAACAGCAATGTGATAATGACTAGATAATCTGTTTTTTTTGTTATGTTGATTGAGGGATAAATATTGATGAAGAGCCAGGACACTATGGATAACTACTGCTCTTACAAAATGGTTCCATTGCATCTTTTATGTCCACCTGAGAGAGCAGAGAGGGCCTCAGTTTAATGTCTCATCAGAAAGGCAGCACCTCCAACAGTGAAGCACTCCCTCAGCACTGCACTGGAGTGTCAGCTGAGATTTTTGTGCTTAGGTCTCTGGAGTGGGACTTGAATCCACAGCTTTCTAACTCAGAAACAAGTGTGCTACCAACTGAGCTAGTGTAAGTAGTTCTGCTTTACGCTGTATCATGAATTGCTAAACCGCATGGTATCCCCTCCTCCCATATTTTCCATTTAAGTGCAAGGTTTGCAGTTTGGATTGATTAATTATGCTCTGATAATGTCACCTTCTGCCCCTGCAAATCTGTAAATGATCAGATCCAAGTGGCACTTGATGAGTAAAAGAAACATCAGGAAATAAAGCATTAAGAACCTCGAACAGGACAATGGAAAAAAAGTCACGTGACCAGTGAAAGCAAACTTTAAACATGCACTTCGCATTGACCAGAACTTGTTGCCATAACAAGAGCTGAACAAAATGTACTGTTGAAGAGGTCAGGATGTAATTCTTGCCAAAAATGAAACATGGCACTGTGTAGTTTGTTAAGGCAAAATATTGCTGTTCCATAAATATTGACCCCTTCTCTACTGAAGGTGCTATCTCATGTTGGTGTACGATTCTGTGCTTTGCGACACCCGCTCGTACCCCACCTGAATGACTGACCTTCACGTGAGCTTTGACGACGCGCAAAGGATACTTAACGGAGGCGGCATCTCAACCTGCCCCGACCTTGTCCCCACCTGACATTCACACATAAGGACATAAGAAATAGGAGCAGGATTAGGCCATTCGGCCCATCGAGCCTGCTCCGCCATTCACATGCGTGCACTTTCTAGCACAGCGATCAGAGGTGAGGCACGGCCCCTGGTTGATTTTTCTCCGTCCTAGCCCAGAGTTTGCTGACAGCCATTTCGATGACTCACAATCGACTAATTCAGAACAAAGCAGAATCACAGATTGTGCATTCCTGACCGGTGGGACTCAGTACCACAGCAGGCAGTGCATTCACCCACTTGGGGGAGGTAGGGGGAATGGGCAACGTGGGATCGACTGCCTCTCCCGAGTTCGGGTGGGGTGTACAATGGCTGACTAATCCAATTGATGCCTGTTTCCCAATGTTCACATTACGCCCAGCCATTAGAGAAGCTCTGACAACAATTAATAGAGTATAGAGTACAAAAAGCGTGGATATTATGTTTAACCTGTCTAAAACATGGGTTAACCGGAATACTGTGTCCAATTCTGGGCACCGCGCTTTAGGAAGGATGTGAAGCCCTTAGAGAGGGTGCAGGAAATATTTACAAGAATGATTCCAGGGATGAGGGACTTCAGTTCCGTGGATAGACTGGAGAAGCTGGGGTTGTTCTCCTTGGAGCCGAGAAGGTTGAGAGGAGATTTGATCGAGGTGTTCAAAATCATGAGGGGTCTGGACAGAGTAGAGAGAGAGAAACTGTTCCCATTGGTGGAAGGGTCGAGAACCAGAGGGCACAGATTTAAGGTGATTGGCAAAAGAACCAAAGGCGTCATGAGGAAAAATGTTTTTACGCAGCGAGTGGTTAGGATCTGGAAAGCACTGCCTGAGAGTATGGTGGAGGCAGATTCAATCTTATCTTTCAAAAGGGAATTGGATAAGTACCTGAAGAAAAAACAATTGCAGGGCTACGGGGAAAGGGGGGGGAGTGGGACTGGCTGAAGTGCTCTTGCAGAGAGCCGGCACGGGCTCGACGGGCCGAATGGCCTCCTTCTGTGCTGTAACCGTTCTACGATTCTAAGATTGTATGGGGGCGGAATTGAGTGCCTTTGCGCTTCCTGTTAGCACCCCCTGGGGGCTTTGCGACCGGGCGCGGCGATGACATCGACTCCTGCCATATTCACCCAGAGATCGTGATGTCATCGCTGTGCGCATCGCTCCGTTAGGGCCCGGGCCCGAAATTGCCTTCCGCCCCCTGCAGCATCGCCGGGCGAAAACACCGGCAGCTGCCGGAGGCGTGCATCAAACGGCCGGCCGCTACCGAGGGCGATGCTTAAAGGGGGAGGTGGCCGAGGTAAGTTTAAAAAAAAATAAACGTACCTTTTCCCTTCTAGCTTTTCTCGCGAGCTCCTGCCCGCCATCGATCAGCCCGCTCTGCTTGAGTGTCGGGCTTATCGCGCGGGATCGCGGCTGCTGTCGTGGTCTAGGTAAGTGGTTTTAATTTTGCAGAGCCTGCAGCGAGGACCCTTCCCCTTTAAGGGAGGGATGGCCCCTTTCAACGGGGCAGCGCGGCATGGCATGGCTCAGTGTGCAACGCTGCTCCACTCACCACCCCGCCTGCTGCCCACTGCGCTCCAAGAAGGAAGTGGTCAGTGCTTCAGTGCCGGGGATGTTGGCCTGTGACAGGGACTGTGGTTCTCGTATTGGACTGTTCAGCCACCGAAGGACTCATTTTAAGAGTGGAAGCAAGTCTTCCTCGATTCCGAGGGACTGCCTATGATGATTGTTGTGTATGGAGAAAGAGTCAGACTGAACACTGTGAGCTCAAACTAAAGTGTGACCTTAGTCTTTTCTTGCAGGTCTCCAGAGTGCCTCTCCAACCTGTGAAGCCTCCTTAAATACCTGTGCTCCCAAGGGACTATGGGCTCCTTTGGGATGCCAGGGGATGAAGCCCTCTGGTGGTTGTGCAGAGTAAATACAAGTTCCCATATATAACAATGATGAAAGAGGAAGTGGAGCCCACGATTCAGAGCTCCACATCCTTTTTGCAGTGCAAATTCGACGTTTTTAAAAGCTTGAAATCTTTAGCTCCCCAAAGGGGGGGGGTTAATAGTGAATTTCTCGCCCTGTGATTCCAGCTGCAGCCACAACAATGCAGCACACACGCACAGCACCAAATGCATTCAGCGGAAGGATCTGTTTTCCTTCTCATCTTACAACGGGGGAAGGAAAGCTGCTGGCAATTTTATTTCATTACGATCAGCGCAAACTCCTGTTTTTCTAACCCGTGAACAGAGCGGTTCCACTTTTAGTGTTGCTCACCGAGAGTCGGCAGCCTGCATGGCAGCAGCTGTTTGTATTTTCCAAAATGAGTCACACCCCCGCCCCCCAATCATCATTGTGCTGGCCAATTGCTTATAAACACAGAAGCTATTGAGCCAGCTTAGATCTGGCTCAGCCTCCGACCGACCACGCAGTCTCTCTTCCAGAATTTACAGTTCTGTCACACTCCTCTCGCACACGGGGACATGTCGGGGCACTTTCGAGGGAGGCGGGCACCGGGCGGGCAGAGGGGTGGGACCGAGGCGAGGGAAAGAGGAATTGGTGGGGTGTAATCACAGTCATAGGAAAAGACCTCCAGGAGGCTTTTAAAAACAGACGGAGGCGGTGGGGGGGTGGGAGTAGAGAAGGCAGAGGTGCTGAGGGAAGGAATCACAGAGGCTAGAGGGCATGGTGATTGATAGAGGAGGAGGAGGAGGCAGAGGCCAAGGAGTAAGCTGGTACTGGAGGTGCGGCGTGGGGTAGTAGGGATTGATGTTTGGAGGATGAGGCTGATGTAGGGAGGAGCAAGGCAATTGAAGGCAAGGGCAATGATTTTCAAAATTGATTAGCAGGGGGCAGGGCAAGGCTGAAAAAAGACTTGCATTTCTGTAGCTCCTTTCACGACCACCGGACGTCTCAAAGCACTTTACAGCCAATGAGGTACTTTTGAAGTGTGGTCACTGTTGGAATGTGGGAAACGCAGCACAAGCGAGCTCCCACAAACAACAAGGTGATAATGACCAGATAATCTGTTTAATTGTTATGTTGATTGAGGGATAAATATTGGGCCCAGGACACCGGGGATAACTCCCCTGCTCCTCTTCGAAATAGTGCCATGGGATCTTTTACATCTGCCTGGGAAAGCAGACGGGGCCTCGGTTTAACATCTCATCCGAAAGACGGCACCTCCGACAGTGCAGCGCTCCCTCAGCACTGCACCAGAGTGTCAGCTTTGATTTTTTTTTGTGCACAAGTCTCTGGAGTGGGACTTAAACCCACAACTTCCTGACTGAAAGAAAAACCTTCCTGACTCAGGTGAGAGAGTGCCACCCACTGAGACACAGCTGACACACTGAAGGGCGTGGAGCATTGCGCGGGCGAGGATGCAGACCGCACTTTAACTGATAAAAGGCGACCGTGCCTCACCTTCCCTTGCCGCCGAGTGAGCTGAAAAACAAAAGCCTCCACTGCTGGTGGACAAGGCCAAAGCTCCCCCTGCACGGCTCGCCCACGCTCCCTGAAGCCAGGAGAGGGACCGGGTCCCCAAACAAATACACAGTAGCATCGGGCGACCTCCAGTGAATCGCAGGCCATGTGCGAAAACAAGATCTCTGAAACAGCCAAAAGTAGACTCTCGACAATCTGGACAAACCAAACGAACAAAAATATCCCTGAATGTTTTGAAATATTTGGCGTACTTCTGCGCAATTTTCATTTGAAAAAAAAAAGGTTTTGTATACTTTTGGATTCTTGGCTGTTGTCTTTGGCTCTGAATCGCTGCAGACATTACATAAAGTTTCCTTTGGCACTGCGACTCCCGGCATATTGGGGCCTACTAACTGGAGCTGCTGAGCAACTGCTGCAGATGTGGCAAGATACTATTTCAGAGACGCTTCCTTTTTTTTAATAACCTGCTGTGTACCACAATTAGAACTTAAAAATGTTTTGTCCTTATTAAGACAGCCACTCTGACCTATGTTGTCATGAAAACAGTAAATATGGAAAATTAGTAATTATATGAAAGAACTGGCAGATTGTTCTCTGCGGTTTCATAAATTTCCCTTCCCCTCATTTGCGTTTTCTGCTCCAAGTCGAAAGAAAGTCATTAATTTATGCAGCACCTTCTCACATCTCTTAAAAACATCACAAAAATGAAATGCTCTGAAGAGGCAACTCTGTCGTTCTGTAGGCGACGGTGGCAAATGTTCTGCGCAGAGATGGTTAGTCTGTGTTTGTCAGAGGGAAACACTTGTAGCCAAGCTACTGGGAAAACTGGCCTATTCTTTGTTTGAATAGATCCTTGGATCCTGATCATCGGAACATGAATGCAGGGCCTCAGTTTAGCATTGCCTTTGGCACCTCTGACAATGCTGCACTCCTTCAACACTGCACTGGACAATGAGCCTAGATTTTGTTACAGGCTGCACAGCCTGGGACAGCTCCACGCCCTACAGAAACTGTGGCTCAGTGGGTGGCACTCTCTCCTCTGAGTCAGAAGGTTGTGGGTTCAGGTCCCACTCCAGCACATAAATCTAGGCTGACACTCCCAGTGCAGTGTTGAGGGAGTGCTGCACTGTCGCAGGTGCCTTCTTTTAGATGAGATGTTAAACAGCGGCTCCCGTCTGCTCTCTCAGGTGGATGTATCAGATCCCATGGCACTATATCAAAGGAGAGCAGGAGAGTTATCCCCGGTGTCCTGGGCCCAATATTTATCCTTCAATCAACATAACAAAAACAGATTATCTGGTCAGTATCACATTGCTGTTTGTGGGAGCTTGCTGTGTGCAAATTAGCTGCCATGTTTCCTACATTACAACAGTGATTACATTTCAAAAAGTATTTAATTGGCTGTAAAGTGCTTTGAGACGTCCGGTGCTCGTGAAAGGCCCTATAGAAATGCGAGTCTTTCTTTCTTGTACAGAAATAAATTGTTAGATGTAAAATTTCCCATGCAAAGCTCACCCAACAGGCGAGGGGTTAAATGCACTGACCGGTGAGGTGCTGAATCGAGAAGTCCCACGTTCAATCCTTATCCTGAGGTGAGTTAACTTGACGCCAACCACAGCAATCGTTGAGGAGTTACAGTTAGCCAGTTCCCGTTGGCCACAGCATCCTTGCGTTAGGGAGGGGACGAATGAACCAGATACCCAGTTAGACTCCTGCGGGGAAAATATGTGAATATCCAATGAGGAGAGGATGGGGGCAACAACGCATTCAATGAGAGGAAAGAGAGGTTGGAAATGGAGCGGTAGTTTGCAAGGACAGAGGAACAGAGGGTGGGTTTTTTGAGAAGGGAGTGATTGTGGTGATTTATAAAGGGAAGGGGACATGCCCTGAGAAAGGGTAGCCATTTACAACATCAGATAGCATGAGGGCCAGGAAGGAAAGTTGGGTGGTGAGAAGTTTAGTAGGAATGGGGTCAAGGGAACAGGCGAGGGGTCCTGTTATGTATTTAACCCCTTGCACCCTGTATTACATCACCACCAGAGGGCCTACCTGTTGGAGTCCCAAGGGATCCCAGCATCCCTTGGGAGCACGGTGTATAAGCAGGCCTCCCACAAGGTACCTGCACTCTGGAGTCTTATTAAAGGAGCTAAGGTCACATTTGCTCATTGTTTACAGTACTCAGTTTCATCCTTTATTATGAATGCATCATGTCCAATGGTCAAAATGAGCTCAGAGAAAGCATAATAGGAGATTAAAAAGATTTGAGGGTTTAGGACTAGGGCAGGGATTTGTCCAGAAGTGGGGGGAGGTTTGGCTTGGTGGGCAAGGATAAGGGGAGGAAGCTGCCAAGGCAACCGAACGGGGCCTGTTCAGATCGGAAGCCCGTTTTACACCCCACTGACATCAATCTAGCGTAAAATCAACTGTGGCTTAAAAGAGGCGTTCGACCCGACCCCACCCCATTCCTGCCAGGAGGGGTTAGGTTAAAATGGGGCTCAAGTGTGAGAAGCTCCTGGATTTCTTTGTGGGTTTGGTCAAATTGGGGCTTTGTGGTTCGAGGGGAGGGCTGGAGGGGGCAAGGGAGAGGCGGTGAAGAAGACAGTTCTCCGTGGAGAAAAGAAGCCGTGGGGAGAGGTTAGTAATTTTTTTAATGTAATTTGTCATATTTTCTGTCTTAGTACAATGACCGAGCAATGGAGTTATCCTTAAACCTTTGCTAATGAGCTGTGTGTGAGATCCTCATAGAATCATAAATGGTTACAGCACGGAAGGAGGCCATTTGGCCCGTCGAGCCCATGCCGGCTCTCTGCAAGAGCACCTCAACTAGTCCCACTCCCCCGCCCTTTCCCCGTAGTCCTGCAAAAAAATTATTTCGGGTACTTATCCAACTCCCTTTTGAAAGCCACGATTGAATCTGCCTCCACCACCCTTTCAGGCCGTGCATTCTAGATCCTAACCACTCGCTGCGTAAAAAGGTTTTCCCTCATGTCGCCTTTAGTTCTTCTGCCAATCACCTTAAACCTGGGTCCTCTGGTTCTCGACCCTTCCACCAATGGGAACAGTTTCTCTCTATCTACTCTGTCCAGACCCCTTATGATTTTGAACACCTCGATCAAATCTCCTCTCAACCTTCTCTGCTCCAAGGAGAACAACCCCAGTTTCTCCAGTCTATCCACGGAATGGAAGTCCCTCATCCCTGGAACCATTTTCATAAATCTTTTCTGCACTCTCTCTAAGGCCCTCACATCCTTCCGAAAGTGTGGTGCCCAGAATTGGACACAATACTCCAGTTGAGGCCGAACCCGTGTTTTATACAGGTTCATCATCATTTCCATGCTTTTGTACTCAATGCCTCTATTCATGAAACCCAGGACCCTGTAAGCTTTCTTAACCGCTTTTTCAACTTTCTCTGCCACCTTCAACGCTTTGTGCACATATATCCCCCGGTCTCTCTGTTCATGCACCCACTTTAGGATTGTACCATTTAATTTATATTTCCTCTCCTCATTCTTACTACCAGACTGTATCACTTTACACTTTTCTGCGTCAAAATGCACCTGCCACGTGTCTGCCCATTCCACCTCTTGAAGTCTATCACTATCCTCCTCACTGTTCACGATATTTCCAAGTTTTGTGTCATCTGCAAATTTTGAAATTGTGCCCTGTACACCCATAACCAAATCATTAATATCTATCGAGAAAAGCAGTAGTCCTGGTTTGACTTGACCTTTAGTCTGTGATTGTTTCATTCAATGCTACCCCTCAAAGATCTGTCTGAAATGTAGCTCTTGATGTGTGAGAAGTTGCCAGTTTGAATCTGTTTTTGACGTGAATGACCATTGAGTTTGGTGGATGGGTTCTTGTCCCGATGTAGGCATGAGCCCATTTGACCCCAAACTATTTTCTTTCCAATTCATTTTTGATGAGGGTGACATTACGAGATAGCGTGATTCCATGGCACTTTATTGATAAGAGCAGTGGAGTCATCCCCACTGCCCTGGCAATACTTAACATTTTTGACTAAGATATATACACTTATACATATAGTGGAACCTCTGTTATCTGCCCTATAATTATCCACCTTCCCAATTACCTGCAGGACAGTGCTTTGAGTGAGATATATCTCACTACATAGCCTGCTAATATTTTTTGGTTGTTTATATTGTACTTGCCATCATTTTGGTGCATAGGTTGATTCCTGAGATGAAGGGGTTGTCTTATGAGAAAAGGTTGAGGGGGTTGGGCCTGTATTCATTGGAGTTTAGGAGAATGAGAGGTGATCCGATTGAAACATATAGGGGGCTAAAATTGATGAAGGCCCCCACCCGCCCAAGTGCCGCCCAAAGGAGCACCGATGGCTGCCGAGGTACCTGACAGTACTTTGGGTGGGGTTTTCA
Source organism: Pristiophorus japonicus (assembly GCF_044704955.1). NCBI lineage: Eukaryota > Metazoa > Chordata > Chondrichthyes > Pristiophoridae > Pristiophorus > Pristiophorus japonicus. The sequence goes on from NC_091993.1 coordinate 25,146,970, forward strand.
TCGAAAAGGTCCTTCAAAAGTCGGCGGGGTGCAAAAGAGGGACTTATGCCGCCAATCTGGGCAGCAGCCAACCGGAACTCCCAATTTCGGCGGCAAAGGCGCTTGCCGCCTAAGTGACGCCAAGGATGGAGTCGGGCCCACAGAGGGTCGAAGATCTGAAAAGGAAAAGCATCAACAAAAAACCATCGGAAGACCTTCAGGGGACCCCCATCCAGGTAAGTAGCTGTAAAGAGAAAAATTCTAAAACGTTTGCATACCATTTTTTCAAATCTTCATACTCCCTGTCGGGGACAGACCAGCCTCCAGCCAGCGGTCCACCCCTATTCTGGCGCTGACTCCCGCCAACTCCCGCCCGCATCAATCTGGCATCTCGGCCGGCGGGAGTCCATTTACGCCACTCGACCGTCCGCTGATGTCAGCGAGCGGTTCCTGGCTGTTCTCCACTCCAGCCCGCTCCAGCCCAAATCGAACATGGCACTGGACGCAACTCGAGGAGGAACGTTGGCGGCAGTGGGCTGCAGTCGGTGTTAGTGGGTGGTAGTGGGCGGCAGTCAGTGGTAGTGGGCGGCAGTGGGCAGCAGTCGGTGGTAGTGGGCAGCAGTGGGCAGCAGTCAGTGGTAGTGGGCGGCAGTCGGTGGTAGTGGGCGGCAGTGGGCGGCAGTCAGTGGTAGTGGGCGGCAGTCAGTGGTAGCGGGCAGCAGTCGGTGGTAGTGGGCAGCAGTGGGCGGCAGTCAGTGGTAGCGGGCGGCAGTCGGTGGTAGTGGGCAGCAGTGGGCGGCAGTCAGTGGTAGCGGGCGGCAGTCGGTGGTAGTGGGCGGCAGTCAGTGGTAGTGGGCGGCAGTGGGTGGCAGTCAGTGGTAGCGGGCGGCAGTCGGTGGTAGTGGGCGGCAGTGGGCGGCAGTCAGTGGTAGTGGGCGGCAGTCAGTGGTAGTGGGCGGCAGTCAGTGGTAGTGGGCGGCAGTCGGTGGTAGTGGGCGGCAGTCGGTGGTAGTGGGCGGCAGTCAGTGGTAGTGGGCGGCAGTCAGTGGTAGTGGGCGGCAGTCAGTGGTAGTGGGCGGCAGTCGGTGGTAGTGGGCGGCAGTCAGTGGTAGTGGGCGGCAGTCGGTGGTAGTGGGCGGCAGTGGGCGGCAGTCAGTGGTAGTGGGCGGCAGTCAGTGGTAGTGGGCGGCAGTCAGTGGTAGTGGGCAGCAGTGGGCGGCAGTCAGTGGTAGCGGGCGGCAGTCAGTGGTAGTGGGCGGCAGTTGGTGGTAGTGGGCGGCAGTTGGTGGTAGTGGGCGGCAGTGGGCGGCAGTCAGTGGTAGCCGACGGCAGTCGGTGGTAGTGGGCGGCAGTCGGTGGTAGTGGGCAGCAGTGGGCGGCAGTCAGTGGTAGCGGGCAGCAGTCGGTGGTAGTGGGCGGCAGTGGGCGGCAGTCAGTGGTAGTGGGCGGCAGTCAGTGGTAGTGGGCGGCAGTCAGTGGTAGTGGGCGGCAGTCAGTGGTAGTGGGCGGCAGTTGGTGGTAGTGGGCGGCAGTGGGCGGCAGTCAGTGGTAGTGGGCAGCAGTGGGCGGCAGTGGGCGGCAGTCAGTGGTAGTGGGCAGCAGTGGGCGGCAGTCAGTGGTAGCGGGCAGCAGTCGGTGGTAGTGGGCGGCAGTGGGCGGCAGTCGGTGGTAGTGGGCGGCAGTTGGTGGTAGTGGGCGGCAGTCGGTGGTAGTGGGCGGCAGTGGGCGGCAGTCAGTGGTAGTGGGCGGCAGTCAGTGGTAGTGGGCGGCAGTCGGTGGTAGTGGGCGGCAGTCGGTGGTAGTGGGCGGCAGTCAGTGGTAGTGGGCGGCAGTGGGCAGCAGTCAGTGGTAGTGGGCGGCAGTCAGTGGTAGTGGGCGGCAGTCGGTGGTAGTGGGCGGCAGTCGGTGGTAGTGGGCGGCAGTCGGTGGTAGTGGGCGGCAGTCGGTGGTAGTGGGCGGCAGTCGGTGGTAGTGGGCGGCAGTCAGTGGTAGTGGGCGGCAGTGGGCGGCAGTCGGTGGTAGTGGGCGGCAGTCAGTGGTAGTGGGCGGCAGTCGGTGGTAGTGGGCGGCAGTCGGTGGTAGTGGGCGGCAGTGGGCGGCAGTCAGTGGTAGTGGGCGGCAGTGGGCAGCAGTCAGTGGTAGTGGGCGGCAGTCAGTGGTAGTGGGCGGCAGTCGGTGGTAGTGGGCGGCAGTCGGTGGTAGTGGGCGGCAGTCGGTGGTAGTGGGCGGCAGTGGGCGGCAGTCGGTGGTAGTGGGTGGTAGTGGGCAGCAGTCAGTGGTAGTGGGCGGCAGTCAGTGGTAGTGGGTGGTAGTGGGCAGCAGTCAGTGGTAGTGGGCGGCAGTCAGTGGTAGTGGGCGGTGAGTTCACCAAATTCGGGTCCATAAGATTCTGAGGGGGCTTGACAGGGCAGATGCAGAGAGGATGTTTCCCCTCGTGGGGGAATCTAGAACTAGGGGGCATAGTTTCAGAATAAGGGGTCGCCCATTTAAGACGGAGCTGAGGAGAAATTTCTTCTCTCTGCGGGTCATAAGTCTTTTGAATTCTCTACTCCAGAGAGCTTTGGAGGCTGGATCATTGAATATGTTTAAGCTGGAGATAGACAGATTTTTGAGCGATAAAGCAGTCAAGGGTTATGGGACACAGGCAGGAAAGTGTAGTTGAGGCCAAGATCAGATCAGCCATAATCTTATTGAATGGCGGAGCAGGCTCGAGGGGCCGTATGGCCGACTCCTGCTCCTATTTCTTGTGTTCTTATAGTGTGTCGCAGTACCATACACGCAAGACCATACTTTGAGGATTCTCAACCAATTTCCACCCTGGGAGCTGGACGGGCAGAAGACATTATCCTCCATTATGGCAAAAAACAGAATTTCTAAAAATAGTAAGAATCTGCTTTCTAATTTACTTCATTCACACAAAACCACAATTACTCATTACACAAACACCATGACTTTCACATAGGACAAACAGCATTGGCATCTTCCGCTCATATTGAATAGTTGGCTGAGAGTTCATTGTATTTTGATGAGCATTAATGAGGTGACAAATGCCACTGAGAAATGTGCTGGTGTCTCGCTTAAAACCAGTTTGAAAGATTGGATCGGCTGGGTTTGTTTTCTTTGGAGCAGAGGAGACTGAGGGGAGACCTGATTGAGGTGTATAAAATTATCAGGGGCCAAGATTTTCTTTCTTCTTCTCCTTTCTTAGGCGGTCTCTCGTATCGAGGATGACCCGCTGCCACACCAAAAAGGGATGAGTTCACAAGTGTTTCAATGAACGACCTGATAATCCAGGTCATGAACTACATCCTGAAGGGTGGAAGATGCCTGTGCGTGCATTTTTTTAACGTGCGGTGACCATTGCACCCCAGCCACCACACGAGCTTGACAGAGCTAGGTCTTGGTCCAGTGGCAAGGGTTAACCAAGACGACCGGAGACCAAGCTCTGCTGCATGGGCCTAGTGCACACACATATCGCAGTGTGGGCTGGCCCGTGCTGCCCCTGGGCCCTCGTCTCTGCTGGGTCCCGAACTCTCCTGGGCCATAAAAGGCAAGCGGTGGCGAGCGGCCCCTGGACAGCGTGGTGGCGTACCACTTCAGGGAGCAGTGCGAGCTGGTGCAAGAGGGCGACAGCAGTGAAGAGGGCGGCTGGATTGGATGTCATCATAACCCAGGTCGGTGATTGGAGCTTGGGCAGGTACAGCAGGAGCGGTGAGGTCGGGGTGAAGGAGCGAGGGGCAAGTGATCGTGGAACGACGAGGGGCCTAGATAGAGTGGATAGGAAGAACCTATTTCACTTAGCAGAGGGGTCAAGAACCAGGGGGCATAGATTTAAAGTAATTGGTAGGAGGTTTAGAGGGGATTTGAGGGATTTTATTTCACCCAGAGAGTGGTGGTGGTCTGGAACTCACTGCCTGAAAGGGTGGTAAAGGCAGAAACCCTCACCACATTTAAAAAGTACTTGGATGTGCACTTGAAGTGTAGAAACCTGCAGGGCTACAGACCGAGTGCTGGAAAGTGGGATTAGACTGGATAGCTCTTTGTCGGCCGGCGTGGACACTATGGACCAAAATGGCCCCCTTCCATGCTGTAAATTTCTATGATTCTATGATTCAATCCATAGGGCCCCTTGTGCTCACTTGTTAAGGAGAAGAGGAATAAGGTATTGCTATCTGCTCCTGTCAGTTTTACCGGGCTCCAAACACCATTTCTTTGGAGTTTACATCATGACCTTATGATCTGACATTCCTTCTAAATAAGGAGTGTGGTTGCTATCACTGTAATAAATTAGGAACAGTCTTGGAAAGGGAGACAATGTGTTGTGGATAGTCAGCTATGCAGTAATGAGCAAATACTGCATTGTCTCAGACGCTGGGCGATTGGGAACCAATGTTTCAGGGACAATAAGGAGAAGATATCAGGTCTCACTGTTGGCTGTGACATAAGTATACGATTCTGAGGGGGATTGACAGGGTTGATACTGAGAGGTTCCCAGCTTCTGCACTTGCTTCAAAACCATCCAGTGTTACAACAACTGGCCACTGTATCTCTGGTATCAACTCACGGAAATTTCAAAATGCAAATCAAGTTGGTGTCAATGTTAATTATACGACAAAAGGTGGCAAATCCAAAGGTAGTCAAGACAGAAGATTGTGCAGAGGAGCAACCAATCACACCAATAGAGGAGGAAGAGCAATCAACATGTTTGATCTGTATGAGCCTGCAAGAGGTCAGACAATTGGAATAAAAGTGTTGCAATCACCTTATTACCTCAATGTTCACTCAATCAGGCCAACATCCCCATTATCGAAGCACTGACCACACGTGACCAGCTCTGTTGGGCGGGCCACATTGTCCGCATGCCAGACACAAGACTCCCAAAGCAAGCGCTCTACTCGGAACTCCTACATGGCAAACGAGACCCAGGTGGGCAGAGGAAACTTTTCAAGGACACCCTCAAAGCCTCCCTGATAAAGTGCAACATCCCCACCGACACCTGGGAGTCCCTGGCCAAAGACCGCCCTAGGTGGAGGAAGAGCATCCGGGAGGATGCTGAGCACCTCGAGTCTCGTCGCCGAGAGCACGCAGAAAACCAAGCGCAGGCAGCGGAAGGAGCGTGCGGAAAACCAGACTCCCCATCCACCCTTTCCTTCAACGACTGTCTGTCCCACCTGTGACAGAGACTGTAATTCCCGTTTTGGACTGTAGAGTCACCTGGGAACTCACGTTTGGATTGGAAGAAGTCTTCCTTGATTTTGAGGGACTGTCTATGATGATGATGATGATGACTCCAATCCTTGTATGATCCAGGCCCGAGACAGACAGCGAATGATCGCAAACTATGCACCAACTGGCCAACCAGCCTTCCCTGGGAGTGGACAGACTGAAAAGAGAGATATTGGGCTCAATTTTCCCCCAAAGCATTTTTTTAGCATACTTGAAGAGTTACGCATGATTTTTTGGGGCCTAAGTACGGCAAAAAAAAATTTTAAGTTTCCCTGTTGAATTTCTTCATTTTGGCGTGGCATAACCCGAAATTAGTTTTGGGGATGGAGTCCAGGCATCTGCTGTGCCCATTTCCTTACCTGCGCCCATTTCCTTAACTCTCCAGAAGGTTTTTCAGGAGAGGCCACATATGCTGGCCTAAGCAGAACTGGAGTAACTCTCAGCTGGCCAAATTTTCCTAAATGGGCAAAATTGGCGTAGGTGGCGGGTTACACCCCACTTTGGTTGAAAAAAAAACTGACCTAAAAAAATCATAACTAACTGAGTTACACTGGTGTAAATTGATTGGGGAAACTGTGGTCTTTCAACTTAGGCCAAAAAGAGCAGCCTGCTCAAAAAAAAACGGCGCAAATCACTGAGGAAAATTGAGCCCTTTATTTTAAGCAGAAAATCTGCTCATGTATCAATCTGCATGGAGTTCATTTTGCATCAGTGAGTTATGCAGGCGAGAAGAGAAATCTCAGGGCAGTGTCAGAGAGGCCAACAAGTTCCCACAATGGCATGACAGCCCTGCATTCTTTAACCAAGGACTGAGTAGGCTCGAAGTCTGCTGTGAAGTGCAGTGCCACACACTTTGAAGCCAACATCAGAGAAAAGCATCACCACAGAAATAACTACATGTAATCCGAGATGAAGGGGTTGTCTTATGAAGAAAGGTTGAGCAGGTTGGGCCTATACTCAATGTAGTTTAGAGGAATGAGAGGTGATCTTATTGAAACATATAAGATTCTGGGAGGGCTCGACAAGGTGGATGCAGAGAGGATATTTCCCCTCATGGGGGAATCTAGAACTGGGGGCATAGTTTGAGAATAAGGGGTCGCCCATTTAAAACGGAGATGAGGAGGAATTTCTTCTCTCAGAGAGTCCTGAATCTTTGGAATTCTCTGCCCCAGAGAGCTGTGGAGGCTGGGTCATTGAATATATTTAAGGTGGAGATAGATGGATTTTTGAACGATAAGGGAGTGAAGGGTTATGGGGAGCGGGCAGGAAAGTGGAGTTGAGGCCAAGATCAGATCAGCCGTGATCTTATTGAATGGCGAGGCAGGCTCGAGGGGCCAAATGGCCTACTCCTGCTCCTATTTCTTATGTTCTTATGAAAGAAAGAGAGGAAGAGAGAGAAAGAAGGGCAGATGGACTTGCATTCATATAGTGCTTCATCACCTTCCTCAGGAATGTCTCAAAGTACCTCCACTTACAATGAATTACTTCAAAATGCAATAACTGTTCTTATGTCAGCAAGCACAATGCCATTTGATGCGTAGCAAGCTTCCACAGCAGAAATGGGTGTATCACCAGTTCGTCTGATGTTGGTTGAGGGATGAATGTTGATCAAGACACCGGGAAAATACCCTGCTCTTCTTCGATGAGTGCCAGTTAACGTTCACCCTGAACAGGCAGACTGAGCCTTGGGTCATCATCGCACCTGAAAGACAGACGTGGCCATTGTAATGTAAGCACATGTGAGCATGTTGGGTTGGGAGTGGCTTAGCCAGTCAGGTAATGTTCACAAGACTCAATAAAACCCCAGCCAGTTGGGTTCACGGGGTGCACGATGAGGCAAGTGGTTGTGAGCCTGATGGATAAACTGGTAATGTGAAGTGTGATTGTTAAACCTTTTGCTAATAAACCAACTAGTTCTTAATAGCAATGTGTTACTATGAATTCTTAAGCAAAGAACCCATGAGGCAAATATATTACACCCATTAATGTGCATCCTGCCTTGGACTATCAAGTCATGTCTGCAAAGTTTGCTGGCTAATATTCTTGTGTGTTTTGGTCACCTTCATTCCAAAGCGACTTGTATTAGGAGCGACTTGTAAAAAAACAGCATGATTCAATGGGGCAGAAATTCCAGTCTCCCGGGTCCGTACGGAGTGTATACAGACCCAGGAAGGCATCACAAAAGCTGGTTTTCAGCGCACAATGCGCATGCGCTGAAAACCGGCTTTAGCAAATGGGCTAAGGTTTGGCAAATGGAATACAATGTCAGAAAATGTGAGGTCATCCACCTTGGAAAAAAAAAACATTAAAATGGAATATTATTTGAATGAGGAGAAATTACAACTTGCTGCGGTGCAGAGGGACCTGGGGGTCCTTGTGCATGAATCCCAAAAAGTTAGTTTGCAGGTGCAGCAGGTAATCAGGAAGGCGAATGGAATGTTGGCCTTCATTGCGAGAGGGATGGAGTACAAAAGCAAGGAGGTCCTGCTGCAACTGTAAAGGGTATTGGTGAGGCCGCACCTGGAGTACTGCATGCAGTTTTGGTCACCTTACTTAAGGAAGGATATACTAGCTTTGGAGGGGTACAGAGACGATTCACTAGGCTGATTCCGGAGATGAGGGGGTTACCTTATGATGATAGATGGAGTAGATTGGGTCTTTACTCGTTGGAGTTCAGAAGGATGAGGGGTGATCTTATAGAAACATTTAAAATAATGAAAGGAATAGACAAGATAGAGGCAGAGAGGTTGTTTCCACTGGTTAGGGAGACTAGAACTAGGGGACACAACCTCAAAATACAGGGGAGCCAATTTAAAACCGAGTTGAGAGGAAATTTCTTCTCCTAGAGGGTTGTGAATCTGTGGAATTCTCTGCCCAAGGAAGCAGTTGAGGCGAGCTCATTGAATGTATTCAAATCACAGATGGATAGATTTTTAACCAATAAGGGAATTAAGAGTTATGGGGAGCGGGCGGGTAAGTGGAGCTGAGTCCACGACCAGATCAGCCATGATCTTGTTGAATGGCGGAGCAGGCTCGAGGGGCCTACTCCTGTTCCTATTTCTTATGTTCTTATTATGTTCTTACGGCTAAGGGAATTTTGGGCCATGGAGAGAAAGCAGGAAATGGGTACTGAGGGAATGATCAGCCATAATCTTATTGAATGGCGGTGCAGGCTCGAAGGGCCGAATGGCCTACTCCTGCACCTATTTTCTATGTTTCTATGTTTCTATCTGTCAAGCTCTAGCTTGACAGATCATCCGTATATTGGGAGCGAGGACATTTGCAAGGGCAAGATTGTGGGATTTACCCATCTCTTTCCCCAGCTTACTTTTACAGCGTAAGAGTTTTAAAACACACTTAAAACATAAAAAATAAAGTTTTAAAAACACATTTTATTTTTAAAAACCATGTCCACTATGTTAAAGTTATTTTAAAACATAATTTAAAAATCTTTTTTAAAAATCGGAAAAATATATATTTTTAATAATACATAAATAACTTTAATTTAAATTAATGTTAAATATGTAGTGTATTTTTTCTATTTTTTATTAATGCTTTGGGTGTTTGGTGGGGGTGGGGGGTTTCTCATTCATAATAATGGGAACTCTAACTTACGGAGTTCCCATTATTATGAATGAGGACATACTTTACCTTGATTGGCTGCCCAGAGCCATGTGACTGCAGCTCCAGCCCTGTGCATGTCCCGACGTGCACGCGCTGCGTCAGTGAAGGCCTCAGGACCGGGAACTCACGTGGGCGCAGCAGGAACAGGTAATCCGCGGCTGGGATTTTTGGGCCATTATTACAAGTTAGATCGACTCAGAATAAGGACGGTTTATTACAAATGCGGCTTTCTATTCTGAAACATATGAATATGACTAATCAAATGACTTTGAATAAACCCTTGTTTGTGAATGTGTTTTTTTGGCTGGTAACTTGCATTGCATAATTGTGGAAAGGGCTTCAGATAATTTGTGGCCTTTTCAAGCCCAGACTCTGGCCACAGCTTAGTTCCACTTATTTACTTTCGAACTTGTGTACAGCCACTCAAAATAATGTGGTTCAAAAAATCCTCTTATGTCCATTTTTCTTGTAGCTAAAGCTTATTTTAATTCAGGAATCAGAGGATGTTGCCCGAAACTTAAAGTAACTCGGTAAACCATTTGAATGCTTGAATATAAGTAATAACACGCACTGGTAGACTGGGAGTCAGTGTAGGTGAGACACTTGTCATTTCAATAAAAAGAGAAAAAAGAAAGACTTGGATTTATATCGTGCCTTTCACGACCACCGGACGTCTCAAAGTGCTTTACAGCCAATGAAGAACTGTTGGAGTGTAGTCACTGTTGTAATGTGGAAAACGCGGCAGCCAATTTGCACACAGCTAGCTCCCACAAACAGCAATGTGATAATGACCAGATAATCTGTTTTTGTTATGTTGATTGAGGGATGAATATTGGCCAGGACACCGGGGATAACTCCCCTGCTCGTCTTCAAAAAAGCGCCATGAGATCTTTTACATCCACTAGAGAAGGCAGACGGGGCCTCGGTTTAAAGTCTCATCCAAAAGACAGCACCTCCGACAGTGCAGGGCTCTCTCAGCACTGCACTGGAGTGTCAACCTAGATTTATGTCCCTGGAGTGGGACTTGAACCTACAAAAGTCTAGGCTGACAATTTAGAAATGTGATTGAAGGGCCAAAGCCCTCAATGCTGGGTACGGCCAAGATTTGAAAATTGGAGGAGGGAAGATGTGATAACACGTGAAGTTTTGCTCAGGTGACGCCAAGCTTGTATCACAATCTGTAATACACAAAAACAACAACTTGCATTTATATAGCGTCTTTAATGTAGTAAAATGTCCTACGGCGCTTCACAGGAGCGTTATCAAACAAAATTTGACACCGAGCCACATAAGGTGATATTAGGTGGCCAAAAGCTTGGTCAAAGAGGTAGCTTTTAAGGAGCGTCTTAAAGGAGGAGAGAGAGGTGGAGAGGAGGAGAGGTTGAGGGAGAGAATTCCAGAGCTTAGGGCCCAGGCAGCTGAAAGCATGGCCACCAACGGTGGAGAGATTACAATCAGGAATGCGCAAGAGGCCAGAATTGCAGGAGCGCAGAGTTCTCGGAGGGTTGTAGGGCTGGAGGAGGTTACAGAGATAGGGATTGCATGAAGCAGGTATTGTAAGGTTCGAAAATCCACGGCCGCATTTTATTGGAACACCCTAAGGACAAGAAAACTACCATGGGATCGTCCTATACATTTTAAATGAACATTTTGGCCAAGTAAAATCCTCAGACCAGGCACGCTGGGAAACGTGTGGGCGGATACAGTCATTGTGGAGTCTGGCTCACAAGCAAGACAGAGGCACTGGCCAATGGGGGAAAAGTGCATTCTGGCAGGCCAATCAGGGGTCGAGTCGGGCCCGAAGCAGGGAAATCCTCAACCAATGGGGACTACCCGGCCCAGTTTGAAAACATGACTCACCCCTAATGAATGTGGACCATCATCTACCTAATGGCCCATCAAAGGGGAGGCCCAAACCGATTGACTCCCAGGACTGTTACAATGGACCAGCAGATGTTGAGGCACCAATGTGCACTGAAACAATACCCCTGTCCTCACACCTACCTGTACCTGTGACATCTTCTGATTAAATATTCAAAGCTATCTCCTCGCCCAAACTTACACCATGGACCACCAACTGAGTTTGAGCGCTAAAAGGCCAGATCTAAATTGGATATAAAAGTACAGAACCAGCAGTGGGAGTCAGCTTTTGGAGCAGTGGGGATCAGCTTTTGGGAGTTGAGTCAGCTTTTCACAGGGCCCTCGCTCTGGGGAAGCTGTACTTAACTCCAGCAGCTTTTTGCTTAGGAGCCAACCGAAAGGCAAAGAGAAGAAACCGACACAACATCGAGGAGGAAAACCGAACCGACCCAACAACGTAAAACCCACCCCAGAGGGACCCCAAGCTGAAATAAGTGCCCCCAGAACCCCCGGAGTTGATAGGATTGTGAGTGTAGCACAAACCCCCCCCCCCCCCCCCACAGACTCAATTTAGGACAGGAATTGGTAAAAAGGATGGAAGTGGGAGGTGTGGTTGTGTGTGAGTGGAATGTTTTAACCTTTTATTTTCCCCTTCCCTGTTGCGAGATTTTTCATGTTGTTGAGTGAGATTGTGCCATTACTGCTATTTATGACCTCTTCCTATGCCCTCTATCTTGGTGTTTACTATTCTAAATGAACAACAGTAGCCATTTTGCACTCTTACCCACTGTGTCTGGTGCCTCGTTACTCACCCATCCTCATAAATTGCACGTACAGAACCCCAGGGGAGTGTGGATTCGAACCCACACCCCAAGCTCCCCTTACAGTATTCACCAAGGTGGAGCAGTATATTACCTGCCCCACTGACCTCAGTGATCAGCAGGCAACAGGGGAGAGCTTGGTGCTTTGCAGCAGTGCAGGGCATCGTAAAGAGAGAAAAGTTATATAGTGCGTATAACAGCCTCAGGTTGTCCCAAAGAGCTCTACAACCAATAGTCACTGTTGAAATGTAGGAAACGCGGCAGCCAATTTACACACTGCAAGCTCCCACAAACAGCAATATGATAATGACCAGCTAACCTATTTTTATTATCATGGTTGAGGGATAAATATTGGCCAGGACACCGGGGATAACTCCCTCGCTCTTCTTCAAAATAGTCCCATGGGATCATTTGCGTCCATCTGAGAGAGCAGACGGGGCCTCGGTTTAACATCTCATCCAAAAGACAGTGTGGCACCCCCTCAGCCCTGTAAAGGAGTGTCAGCCTAGGTTATGTGCTCAAGTCTCTGGAATGGGACTGCACACATGTCACCATCAAGGCACTGGAACAGGAGCCAGAAGCATCCGTCAATAGTAAAGGACGCCACTCCATCAGTGGCCGATCGCAGCAACACCATCATGCAGGCGTGTCCAAGGTACGGAGGGAGTTGCTGTGACGCATTTATCCCGCGACGGCCTGCATTGGATGATGGGGTGGCGATGGGGCAGGTGTACCGACATCCTGAGAGAGGGCAACGGGTGCCTCCTCCATCGTGCCACTGCCACTCACATGGTTCTGGGCCTCAGCACTTCCACTGATGTCATCATCATCGGCAGTCCCTCGGAATCGAGGAAGATTTGCTTCCACTCTTAGAATGAGTTCTTAGGTGGCTGAACAGTCCAATACGAGAACCACAGTCCCTATCACAGGTGGGACATAATAGTGGTTGAGATTAAGGGTGGGTGGGACAGGTTTGCCGCACGCTCTTTCCGCTGCCTGCGCTTGGTTTTTGCATGCTCTCAGCGATGAAACTCGAGGTGCTCAGCGCCCTCCCGGATGCATTTCCTCCACTTAGGGCAGTCTTTGGCCAGGGACTCCCAGGTGTCGGTGGGGATGTTGCACTTTATCATGGAGGCTTTGAGGGCGTCCTTGTAACGTTTCCTCTGCCCACCTTTGGCACGTTTGCCATGAAGGAGTTCCGAGTAGAGCGTTTGCTTTGGGAGTCTCGTGTCTGGCATGCGGACAATGTGGCCTGCCCAGCGGAGCTGATCGAGTGTGGTCAGTGCTTCAATGCTTGGGATGTTGGCCTGGTTGAGGACACTAATGTTGGTGCATCTGTCGTTCCAGGGGATTTGTAGGATCTTGCGAAGACATCGTTGGTGGTATTTCTCCAGCGACTGGAGGTGTCTACTGTGTATGGTCCATGTCTCTGAGCCATACAGGAGAGCTGGTATCACTACAGCCCTGTAGACCATGAGCTTGGTGGTAGATTTGAGGGCCTGGTCTTCGAACACTCTTTGTGTGCAGGAGGGCAGACTCACAGTAGTTGCCAAGATATCTTCCAGCGTTCTTCCAACAGAATTAAAGGGCGAGAATGCAGCTTCACTTCAATAGGCACTTCCCCAGCCATCCTAAGCAACCCCAGAAAATTCAGCAACTTAAAAAAAAAACACACTACCCGACAGACATATTTTAAATAAATTATGCAACTCTCTGGGGGTCAACTTATTGGAAACAGAAGAAAGAAAAGAAAGATGTTGTTGATTGAGGGATAAATATTGGCCAGGACACCGTGGATAAATCCCCATGTTCTTCTTCGAAATAGTGCTGTATGATTATTTTTTTTCACATCCATCCGAAAGGGCAAATAGGTCCTCGGTTTAACGCCTCATCCAAAAGACAGCACCTCCAACAGTGCAGTGCTCCCTCAAGTACTGCACTGGAGTGTAAGCCTAGATTTTTGTGCTCACATCTCTGGAGTGGGACTTGAACCCACAACCTTCTGATTCCGAGGCAAGAGTGCTGCCCACTGAGACACGGCTAACTCCACAACAAAAAATCTTAAAGTTCTTCTCTCGGAGAATTTATTTTGGAATGTGGAGTTTCAAGGTGCAAGGATGTGACGTGGGGAGCAGGGGCAAAGGAGATGGAAAGGCAACCCGAATAAAAATGATAAATGAATTTTAATTCTTGCATCAGCTGACTGGGTGTTAAAAGTCAGCAGGACGAAGGATGCTAAGAAAGAAAGAAAGACTTGCATTTATATAGCGCCTTTCACGACCACCGGATGTCTCAAAGTGCTTTACAGCCAATGAAGTATTTTTGGAGTGTAGGCACTGTTGTAATATAGGAAACACGACAGCTAATTTGCGCACAGCAAGCTCCCACAAACAGCAGTGGGATACTGAGCAGATAATCTGTTTTTGTGATGTGTATTCGAGTGTTCTTCCAACAGAACTGTATTTCTGGTTACCATATGAAGATTTCTAAACTACATTCTGTGATCAGAGGGGGTTTGAAGGTGTCAACTCAATAAATAGTGAATTATTTACTTAGCAAAATGATCAGATTCAGATCCAACTCAACAAGGGTGGCAGAGAGGAGTGATGCGCAATTTTTCCTCATGTTGAGGGTCTAAGTGTAACCCAAATGCACCATGGAATGGGTCTGGAGGGCTGACAGTCCTATCAGTGTTGGAAAATGGATGAATTGTCTATTGCGCATGCATAACAAGCACCTATATGCCTGTTTGCTCTGTTATGTTTTCTTTCATATGCTCGAGTTTGACCCAGGATTGTGACCACTTCTACACGGGCGACTGGACTGATGTTACTAGAGTCCAGGCAGCCCATTGGGGCGGCGTCCGAGCCCAGCAGGGGGCTGAGAGTCGGGCCCAGCGGGGGGGGCTGAGGGTCAGGCCCAGGGGGAGGCTGAGGGTCGGGCCCAGCGGGGGGGCTGAGGGTCGTGCCCAGCGAGGGACGGAGTTCAAGCCCAGAGAGGGGCGGTGTTAGATGCCCAGTGAGGGGCAGCATTCGAGCCCAGTGAGGGGCGGCATTCGGGCCCAGCAGGTACAGCGTCCGAGCCCAGTGAGGGGAGACGTTCGGGCCCAGTGAGGGGCAGCGCAGCATTTAAAAGCAGTGGAGTCAGGGTCCAGGGGAGGTGCAACAGAGCTTGTTCTCCAGTCGTCTTGGTCAATCCTCGCCACTGGACCAATACCTAGCTCTGTCAAGCTCGTATGGTGGCTGGTGTGCAACGGTCACAACACATTAAAAAAATCCACACACAGCATCTTCCACCCTTTAAGATGTAACTCATTGTAACACCTGTGAGCCCATCTTTTTTTGGTGTGAAGAATGTCATCCTCGCTACGAGGGACTGCCTAGTAGTAGGAGTGAGTAGCCTTGCAATGCGCAAGATACAAACAACAGATGCAAAACAGATGCAGAAACCACGCACATGTGCTGTGCATTACGGATGATAATATCAGTATTATTTATATTCCTCACATGTCCTGAATGTTTTTTTACGTTAAGGAAAGAGACGGGCAGGAGTTTCAATATACTGCAATTACATTAGCAATTACACTAATGTTCGGGTGATTAGAGCACGGAGTGGACATGGTTGTTGGGGTCTGTCGATCCAGTGGGTGAGGTGACAGATAGACAACAAAATTGACTTTGTATTCTTGCGTTTGCCATTTAAATTGCAAAAAAAAAAATTCTGACTTGTGTTTTTCTTAACTTATTCATTCCTTCTTTTCTCTGCTTGTTCTGGTGGTCATTAAAGATTCCCTGGCACGATTGAAAGTTGAGCAAATAGATGTCCCAGTATCCCGGCCAACAGTTCTCCCTCAACCAACACACCCAAAAAAACAGATAAACCAGTCCTTCGTGAGTAAGGTTTGTGGCATTTTACTGACGCAGAATGGCTTCTGCATTTGCCAACATAACAGTCACTACACTTCCGAAGTAGTTCACTGTATGTGAAGTACTTTGAAACATTTTGAAGACATGTGATAAGGAGCTATATAAATAGAGTGTTTCTTTTTGTCTCTTTAGGACTGCTGGTTAGAGTCGGGTTCGAGTGTCAGCTGTGGCTCCATTGGTCGCGCTCTCGCTCAAATGTCAGAAAGTTGTGGGTTCAAGTCCAACTTGCAGCATGTAATCCAGGCTGACACTCCCAGTGCTGAGGGGGGAGCGGCATTGTCGGATGTACTGACTTTTGGCTGAGAAGTTACACCCAAGCCCTATCTGCTCTCTCAACGCATAAACGATCCCATGGCACTATTCGAAGAAAAGCAGGGGAGTTCCTCTGGCATCCTGCACCAATACTTACCTTGGGCAGAAGTGCAGTACCTTCCGGCCTGAGGTCTTCCTCTTTCCGTCTTTCGGACGAGACGTTAAACCGAGGCCCCGCCTGCTCTCTCAGGTGATCGGAAAAAATCGCACGGCACTATTTTGAAGAAGAGCAGGGTAGTTATCCCCGGTGTCCTGGCCAATATTTATCCCTCAATCAACATCACTAACACAGATTATCTGGTCATTATCACATTACTGTTCGTGGGAGCTTGCTGTGCACAAATTGGCTGCCACGTTTCCCACATTACTACACTCCAAAAGTACTTCATTGGCTGTAAAGTGCTTTAAGATGTTCAATGGTCGTTGAAGGCGCTATATAAATGCAAGTCTCTTTAATAGTGCCAACATGGGTGCATCTATGTGACTGACCATTGCTTCCAGGCTAAGTTGTACCAAGAACTGTAATTCTCCAGATTTGTGCTCCAGCAGATAAAGAATGTCATTTCATTTTAGGAGTTGGGCACTGGGCTGTCCAACAAATCTATCCCTTTCTGATTGATAATCTTCATCTGCCCCCTCCTCCACCCTCACCAAAGCCCCCAAACCGTTTACTCTCTCGAAGTACATCTAATTGTCCCTTGAGTGAGGAGGAGAAGTTGAAGAGAAAGCTGAGAAAAATAACAAGGAAATGTAAGAGATAGAAAGAAAAGAAAGTAAGATTGCCGGAAAGGCAGGCCTCACTGTGAACAGGCACTTTCTACCCATTGACTGGGCTTTTTTTCCCCTGTTGGTACATTTTGTTGTTTCCAAATACATATTAAAAAGTGACTTTGAGGGTGTCACATTAGTATAAATTATAGAGCATCTCTTTCTGAGCAGATGGTGAAATTTGCAGGTCTACAAGCGAGGAGAAAGAGAGAACTATCAAGAAGGATGAGTGGATAGAAAGTGATGTACTCATATCGTCCCATCTCATCTGACTGTACAAAGCATATCCCAAAGACTGTTTCCTTAAAAATTTGCCTCAAGAAAGATAGTGGTAAAGCCTCCAGCATGGGAGTTCAGTGCACATTGGCATGTACTGGTAGTGTATAGGCCTGAGGCTGGATTTTTGGTCTGCCTAACGCCTCAGTTAGCAGCCAGAGGGGACGTTAATGGGAGCTTTTATTGCTCCGACCGAAAATTCATTGGTGACTCACCAGGGGCCCAAACCAGTAGTGCCTGGCTGCTGACGATCAGTGCAGTCCTGCTGAAATGCCCACGTTCGCACCACGTTCGGTAAATTCGGTGCTGCCGCCTCATTTAGCGCCTGCCGATAACAACGTCTGGAAAAACAGTCGATGCAGGGTTGCAGAGTCGTTAATTGGCGGCTACTTAAAGGGGTGAGGAAGCGCTTCCCTCGGAGGTCACAGTCAGAGCAACGTTTGCGCACAGCGCGGTGTTTGCAGCGGAAGACTGACGTAACAGCACAGGTTGAAAACAAGTGGTTTTGAAAACTTTAATGGGTGCATTACTATGGCGCGCCTTTAAGACTCAGCTTTCCCCGGGATCTGATTCAGAGTTCCGCATATGCGCAATGGGTCCGCAACATGTACTGACCAAACTTTCATTACTGTCCCCCACCTCCCCCTCCCCCCCTCCAGCCCTGGTGTGCAATGGCTGATTTATCGCCCTGTCAGCTCTTTGACCGATTCTAATGAATTTCTGGCGCAAACATTTTCAAGGCGCCAAAAAGTACCGCTCCGTCTGGGTTAACGCTGAATTTCTCCCACAATGAATTACAGTCTTAACTGGAGCAGACTGGGAAGGTGCAACGCAAACATGAGGAGCTTTCCCACGGGGAGCAAGGGAAAACTGGAGCAAGGTTATTGTCGGGCTATTGTCGGGCATGTTCTACTGCTGGTGATCGATACTGTCAGGGACATCAGAAGAACTTGGCTACCCGGCCCCTTGGCTGGGAATCACGCGTGGCTTGAAGAAACCACATCATGTGAGAAAATAATTTCTAAAAAGTTCGAAAAATATAATAGCTGTACTTCAGTCATTATGGAAGTGCTGCAATGGGCCACCATGATCAGATGCAGCATAAAAACAGCAAAAATAAAGAAAATAGCAATTGAAGATGGAGGAATAAACACACACAGCAATTGGGGGTGGTGATATAACCGCACTGAGGGGTTGACGATGGAGGAAAATTGAGACTTGGAGGTGAAGGGGGAGATAAACCAAAGGTTGGCGATGGAGAGGTGTTTAGATGAAAAGACAAAAACATAGAAGACTTAGAGATGGACGAATGTAAGGTGACCTTTGACATCACTGGCCTTCAAGACAAGGCTCACATATTCCATCACCCACACAACTGTGCGTGTAATAGAAAGAAAGATTTGCATTTATATAGCGCCTTTCATGACCAGCAGACATCCCAAAGCGCTTTACATCCAATGACGTACTTTTGGAGTGTAGTCACTATTCTAATGTAGGAAATGCGGCAGCCAATTTGCACACAGCAAGCTCCCACAAACAGTAATGTGATAATGACCAGATAATCTGTCTTTTTTGTTATGTTGATTGAGGGATAAATATTGGCCCCAGGACAACGGGAGAAAAGTGCCATGGGATCTTTTACATCCACCTAGGAAGGTGGAGAGGGCCTCAGTTTAAAATAAATGTCAATGATAATCAAGGAACTTGGAAGTGAACCAAGTTCCCCAATTGTCATTGACGTTTATTTTTGAATCATAGAACTTTTTGTCCCCATTTACTTCCTATTATTTTACAATTGTGGTACAGGTAGAGTCACAAAGACATGAAATGGGGAGAGTGGGTGGGGCAACGGATGGAGACATATTGGGGGTTATTTTAGCTTTAGGTGAAGGTGTAAAACCGCTCATTATACACTCCGCCTGATTTTCCCTTTCATTGATTTCACCCTGGCCGTACCGGGGGGAATGGCCAGGGTGAGAGAGAGTAATGGTTTCAATATTGACTAGGGCATCAAAGGTATGGTTGTCTATGAACAAGTGTAGCCTTGATGTAATTTCCAAACCAAAGTTGAGAAGAGATTCAGCAGCTCAGCATGAGAAACAGAGAGCAGGGGCAGGGATGGGTAATCGTGATTTAAAATAGCGATTAACTTGTAGCTAGGGCTAAAATGCACCAACTGATAGAACCGGGGGAACTTGAACAGCGGAAGCGAGGAGATTTGGGAAAGGGCAAAGTGTTATGTCTTTAATACTCCTATGAATGACTCCACAAAGTCTAGTATTGTACTTGAACTGCTGTGATCTTAGTCCCATTTATTGTAACTACAGAGTGAGGCACAAGCATAGTGGGCAGCCTTTTAAACTGGGCCCTGCACACCTATGCAGGTGACCCTCAGGTCTCCCATCACAGTGCCCTCTAGTGGCACACCTTATGTGACTATACAGTAAGTATACATGGTCGACATACATGACACAAAGGATGGCAGCAGATTCTCCTGGATCGAGGTGAAGCAATGAAGAGCACCTTATGGAACTGCCAGCCAAGCAGCAGCCATTCTTCATGAGCTGCAGAGCATCTGAAAACCACGAAGCATCCAACAGTTGATCGTGATGCTTCTACATTATCCACATTACAACAGTGACTACACTCCAAAAATACTTCATTGGCTGTAAAGCGCTTTGTGACAGCCGATGGTCGTGAAAGACGCTATATAAATGCGTCTTTCTTTTTTCTCTTCCTCTCTTTCTGGCCGCCAGTGGAAATTATTTGCGTCAAATCTCTCAGCGACCATGCTTCAGTTGGAACTTCCGCACATTAAACAAGGCCACTGAGAGAACCAGGAGTTGGACGCAAGGCCCCCCCCATCCTTGATCTGCCAGTTCTGGACAAAACTGCCACAGGCACGAACCCAATTTCTACCCTTTCAAAACATCACAGGTTGGGCTGGTAGTTTGGGTGGTTGAAACGCAGTTTTCACTGGGCGCGTGCCCATGGCACAATGCAATGCTGAGGCTTTGGAACGTGTCTGACTCAGATTTCTCAATTTGTGTTCAATTAAAATTGTATTTAAGATGAACCAAGCCTAATTGGCAGTGACCGTGGCAATCTCCGTCAAGTAGACTCTGTCATACTGGATTTAATTTCCGTGAAATGCGGAGTTGATGTGATTAGTATTCTCCTAATTCTAAGATAGCATGAAGGCGCTGGGCAATTGATAATTGGAACAAAAGCAAAACACTGTGGATGCTGGAAATCGGAGATAGAAACAGAAAATGCTGGAAACAGTCAGCAGGTCGGGCAACGTCTGTGGAGAGAGAGAAACAGAGTCAACGTTTTAGGTCGAGGACCTTGCTTAAGGTTGCGACGCAAGGTCCTCGACCTGAAACCATAGGGCCAGATTTTCGCCAGGTTTGCGACCAGGTTTTCGTCGCGATGTGACGCTCCGCGGCGAAAAGCCAGTCACCGGGATCCTCGAACCCGCCAGCAGCGGTAAGTATTAAAACCTGCAAAAAAGGGAAGTTCGAGTTTTTATTTTTTTTCAGCGATTCAATAGATAATGGTCATGTAAATGTTTTTTGAGTCTTTTTGGATTTTTTTCCTTCGCCCTCCCAAGGCCTCTCTCGCAGCGCTCCAGGCCCCAGACTAAAGTTGCCGAACTCACGGTTTGCGCCGCGAATCATCGTGCAGGGCCTCCTTTACCGGCGTAAAGGCCGAAGGTTCGGCCTAAAAACGGTACCGCAGTGAAAACGGTAACTTTGGCGTAAAACTAACAATTTCGCCGAAAACCGAAAATCTAGCCCAACGTTAACTCTGTTTCTCTCTCCACGGATGCTTTGAGCCGCCCTACACTTGAAAATTTGGGTTAAAAAAACAACCAAGTCGTCCCGGCTGCCAATCTTATCAAACCCGGTAAGATTACTGGAGATTGCAACTAAGTGCATGGAATCCACGTGTCACAAACAAGTGGCTCAAACACCCCTCGAAGTTTGAGAGGGAAAGAAGCTCAAGGCTGGGGCTAAGACATATTGTTGCGGCAGAGTAGAGAGAGCTTTGCTCTGCATCTAAGCCATGTTGTACACGACACCAGTGCCTCCAATGGATAATGCTCCATTCCTTGGAACTAACCTCCCTCACCATGGTGGCCACAGAATTCACACAACAGAAAAGGTTTTCTTTTAAAAAAGATGATGCAAGTCTCTTGTCCTCTATCCCCTTTTTATTTCCAAGAAGTTAGCAAGAAATGGGACTATTGAGGAGGAAAACAGTGGCCGATGTGGTCGATTGGCTCAGCATTGCTCTTGAGGCGATAGCTGTTGTGTCAGATGTAGAAATGGAGGAGATGGAGCAGGCAGG
Organism: Pristiophorus japonicus; assembly: GCF_044704955.1. NCBI lineage: Eukaryota > Metazoa > Chordata > Chondrichthyes > Pristiophoridae > Pristiophorus > Pristiophorus japonicus. Next base: position 25,168,115 of record NC_091993.1, read on the forward strand.
AAGCACCCAATGATGGCACCAAACAGGGGGCTTCTCTTATCCCGACCGATTACTTCTGCTGATTGACTCAAATCAGGATTCAATGTGCCGACGCCCTTCACAGTTGAATGAAAGAAAGACTTGCATTTATATAGCGACCTCAGGATATCCCAAACCATTTTACAGCCAATGAAGTACTTTTTGAAGTGTAGTCACTGTTGTCATGTAGGAAACACAGCAGCCAACTTGCGCACAGCAAGATCCCACAAACAACAATGTGATAATGACCAGATAATCTGACGTTGATTGAGGGATAAATATTGGCTAGGACACCGAGGATAACTCCTCTGCCCATGGGATCTTTTACGTCCACCTGAGAACTGAGAATTGGAGAACTGAAGAACAGGAAAAATGGAAAATTGGAGAAATAGAGAACAGGAGTTGTAAGTGGCTTAACTTCAGTTAAACGTCTCATCTGAAAGACAGCACCTCCATCAGTGCAGCACTCCCTCGGCACTGCACTGGAGTGTCAGCCTGGATTTTGGTGCCCAGGCCCGCAGAGTGGGATGGTGAACCTACACCCATCTGACATAAGAACATAAGAACATAAGAATTAGGAACAGGACTAGGCCATCTAGCCCCTCGAGCCTGCTCCGCCATTCAATAAGATCATGGCTGATCTGCTCGTGGACTCAGCTCCACTTACCCGCCCTCTCCCCGTAACCCTTAATTCCCTTATTGCTTAAAAATCTATCTATCTTTAACTTGAAAATATTCAATGAGCCAGCCTCAACTGCTTCCTTGGGCAGAGAATTCCACAGATTCACAACCCTCTGGGAGAAGAAATTCTTTCTCAACTCGGTTTTAAATTGGCTCCTCCGTATTTTGAGGCTGTGCCCCCTAGTTCTAGTCTCCCCCACCAATGGAAACAACCTCTCTGCCTCTATCTTGTCTATCCCTTTCATGATTTTAAATGTTTCTATAAGATCACCCCTCATCCTTCTGAACTCCAAGGAGTAAAGACCCAGTCTACTCAATCTATCATCATAAGGTAACCCCCTCATTTCTGGAATCAGCCTAGTGAATCGTCTCTGTACCCCTTCCAAAGCTAGTATATCCTTCCTTAAGTAAGGTGATCAAAATTGCACGCAGTACTCCAGGTGTGGCCTTACCAATACCTTATACAGTTGCAGCATGACCTCCCTGCTTTTGTACTCCATCCCTCTCGCAATGAAGGCCAACATTCCATTCGCCTTCCTGATTACCTGCTGCACCTGCAAACTAACCTTTTGGGATGCATGCACAAGGACCCCCAGGTCCCTCTGCACCACAGCATGTTGTAATTTCTCCCCATTCAAATAATATTCCCTTTTACTGTTTTTTTTCCCAAGGTGGATGACCTCACACTTTCCGACATTGTATTCCATCTGCCAAACCTTAGCCCATTCGCTTAACCTATCCAAATCTCCTTGCAGCCTCTCTGAGTCCTCTACACAACCCGCTTTCCCACTAATTTGCAAATTTTGTTGCACTACACTCTGTCCCCTCTTCTAGGTCATCTATGTATATTGTAAACAGTTGTGGTCCCAGCTCTGATCCCTGTGGCACACCACTAACCACTGATTTCCAACCGGAAAAGGACCCATTTATCCTGACTCTCTGCTTTCTGTTCACCAGCCAATTCTCTATCCATGCTAATACATTTCCTCTGACTCTGCGTATCTTTATCTTCTGCAGTAACCTTTTGTGTGGCACCTTATCGAATGTCTTTTGGAAATCTAAATACACCACATCCATCGGTACACCTCTATCCACCATGCTCGTTATATCCTCAAAGAATTCCAGTAAGTTAGTTAAACATGATTTCCCTTTCATGAATCCATGCTGCGTCTGCTTGATTGCACTATTCCTATCTAGATGTCCCGCTATTTCTTCCTTAATGATAGTTTCAAGCATTTTCCCCACTACAGATGTTAAACTAACCGGCCTATAGTTACCTGCCTTTTGCCTGCCCTCTTTTTTAAACAGAGGCGTTACATTAGCTGCTTTCCAATCCGCTGGTACCTCCCCTTGAGTCCAGAGAATTTTGGTAAATTATAATGAATGCATCTGCTATAACTTCCGCCATCTCTTTTAATACCCTGGGATGCATTTCATCAGGACCAGGGGACTTGTCTACCTTCAGTCCCATTAGCCTGTCCAGCACTACCCCCCTCGTGATAGTGATTGTCTCAAGGGCCTCCCTTCCCACATTCCTGTGGCCTGAAAATTTTGGCATGGTTTTTGTGTCTTCCACTGTGAAGACGGAAGCAAAATAATTGTTTAAGGTCTCAGCCATTTCCACATTTCCCATTATTAAATCCCCCTTTTCATCTTCTAAGGGACCAACATTTACTTTAGTCACATTTTTCCGTTTTATATATCGGTAAAAGCTTTTACTATCTGTTTTTATGTTTTGCGCAAGTTTACCTTCGTAATCTATCTTCCCTTTCTTTATTGCTTTTTTAGTCATTCTTTGCTGTTGCTTAAAATTTTCCCAATCCTCTACTTTCCCACTAACCTTGGCCACCTTATACGCATTGGTCTTTGATTTGATACTTTCCTTTATTTCCTTGGTGAGAGTGCTGCCCACTGAGCCACAGCTGACACTCGGCAATAGCCTGCCGAAACTCACTGGCGCGACTCATGCCTGAAGAATGGGCGAGGGACCGAGGGCTGTGGAGCCGTACCAACAAGAGGCAGTGGCTCCAGGAAAGCGGAAGAAAATCGGAAAGGAGAACAAACAGAAGAAGGGTCTGATGGTTCCAGTTTCATTGTTTGGACGCAGTGCGGAAATATTCTGGCTGATCCATACATGGTTAGCAGGAAGCCAACAGTGGATGGAATATAATGGGTCTAAGTTGCAGCTCTAATGTGTGATTATTGATGCGGAATTGGATGAATACGTTTATTAAAGACACATGTTGAGTCTGTTGATTTTGATGGATTAACATGTTGCTCAATCATGTGACTCCACAACATCCATCAAGAATTTTTTTTTAAAAGGACATTTCAAACCCAAAACAGAACTGTTTACACGGATAGTGGGGAAAGAATAGTTGGTCCCACTCAGCTCCGAGTGTCAGAGTTTCTCAATGCCTGATTTGATCTCTGACATAAAGTGGGGCAGCTGAGTCAGGAAAGTGTGGGGGTGGTGGGGAAGGTGATAGATTTGGGCTCCGTGTCCTGAGGTTAGGAGAGGGAAAATAAAATCTGTTAGGTTTCCTCTCCTGATGGCTGTTGGGTGCCGGAACTGGGCTGGAATTTTTATTTTATTTGTTCCTGGGATGTGGGCGACACCGGCAAGGCCAGGCATTTATTGCCCATCCCTAATCGCCCTCGAGAAGGTGGTGGTGAGCCGCCTTCTTCAAACGCTGCAGTCCGTGTGGTGAAGGTGCTCCCACAGTGCTGTTAGGGAGGGAGTTCCAGGATTGTGACCCAGCCACGATGAAGGAACGGTGATATATTTCCAAGTCAGGATGGTGTGTGTAATGTATGCACCTGTGAGTATGCTCACAGGTTTGTAGAGCTGTTGCATTGTGAGTGGCTTAGCCAGTCACGTGATGTTCACAAGACTCAATAAAACCCCAGTCACTTGCGTCTAGGTCATCCACGATGAGGTATGCAGTTGTGAGCCTAGTGAATGAACTGATACTGTGTGGTGTGATTGTTAAACCTTTGTTAATAAACCGACAAGTTCTTAATAGCAATGTGTTGCTATGAATTTTTAAGCAAAAAATCCATGAAGCAAATACATTACAGTGTGTAACTTGGAGGGGAACTTGCAGGTGATGGTATTCCCAAGCGCCTGCTGTCCTTGTCCTTCGAGGTGGTAGAGGTCGCGGGTTTGGAAGGTGCTGCCGAAGAAGCCTTGGCGAGTTGCTGCAGTGCATCTTGTAGATGGTACACACTGCAGCCACGGTGCGCCGGTGGTGGAGGGAGTGAATGTTTAAGGTGATGGATGGAATGCCAATCAAGCGGGCTGCTTTGTCCTGAATGGTGCTGAGCTTCTTTGTTGTTGGAGCTGCACTCATCCAGGCAAGTGGAGAGTATTCCATCACACTCCTGCCTTGTGCCTTGTAGATGGTGGAAAGGCTTTGGGGAGTCAGGAGGTGAGACACTCACCGCAGTATACCCAGCCTCTGACCTGCTCTTGTAGCCACAGTATTTATGTGGCTGGTCCAGTTAAGTTTCTGGTCAATGGTGATCCCCAGGTTGTTGAAGGTGGGGGATTCGGCGATGGTGATGCCATTGAATGTTAAGGGGCGGTGGTTAGACTCTCGCTTGTTGGAGAAAAACTGGGATAAACTGAAGGAAGTCATTCTTTTTACAAGATCCTTGACTTTATTGCACTTAAGATCATCATTTCAGCAACATATTTTCCAACATTACAGGAAAGATATGGAAAAGGTGTAGTGCAGATTAATTAGAATGTTAACAGCAGTGAGAGGTTGCAGATTTGAGAAGTTAGGCTTTTCTCCATAAAGCTGAGAAAGAGGTAATTCGATACAGTTCTTCAAGTTTGTGGAGGGTTGTGATCATTTGAACAGCTGTACATTATTTTCCACTGGTTGGCGAGGCAGTAACTAGTGGGCACAAATTTCAGACAATCACAAAAAGAATGAAAGGGGAAGTTAGAGAAACAAATAACAGAGACTTAGAATGTGCAATTCTCTGCCGCAAACAGATGTTGAAGCAGAGTCTATAGCATTTTTTTTTTAAAGATTTAGCTGCTTGAAAAAGAGGAATATTTAAAGATTTGGGGATCCAGCAGGTGGGTGGGAGTAGATTTTGGTGGCTCATGTGGAGATAATCACAGTCCAGATTGACCAAATGACCTTTGCTGTTACATCCTATGGCGCCAGCTGTGGCTCAGTGGGCAGCACTCTTGCCTTTGACTCAGAAGGTTGTGGGTTCAAGTCCCACTCCAGAGATTTGAGCATGAAATCCAGGCTGACAGTGCTGAGGGAGTGCTGCACAGTCAGAGGTACTGTCTTTCAAATGAGATGTTAAACTGAGGTCCCATCTGCCCTCTCAGGTGGATGTAAAAGATCCCATGGCACTATTTTGAAGAAAGCAGGGGAGGTGTCCCTGGCTAATATTTATCCCTCAATCAACATCACTAAAACGGATTTATCTGGTTAATAATCTCATTGCTGTTTGTGGGAGCTTGCTGTGCACAAATTGGCTGCTGCTTTTCCTATATTACAACACTTCAAAAAGTTCTCCATTGGCTGTAAAGCGCTTTTGGACATCCTGAGGTCGTGTACGGTGCTATATAAATTCAATTTATTTCTTTTATAATAGATGTCCGCCAGGAGCTTACCAAATAAATGTCATTACAGATGCAGCGTCGAGAATCCAGAGTTCTAGAAACGGGAATGTCCCGGAAAATGGACTCCAGACCGATCGGTGGCAGGGTTGTCCGACATCCCTATAATGTTCCAGAATCCGGACCCGCCAACTTCGGGGGCCATGCCGCTGCCCGACCTCGGGCCTCACGGCCGCTGGCCTCACCCCACTCACCTCACCGCCGCTGCCCTTACCTCGGGGCCTCCTCGCCGGCCCGCTCGACAACATCTTTGGCGGGTCCCCGCCCGACGACCTCCTCAGCGGGGCCGGCCCGAACACCTCCTCGGCGGGACTCCCCCCCCCCGCTTCTAATGTTACAAAATCCGGAGTTACCTGAAACTGCGCTCGGGTGTTTCCAGATTCGTGACGTCAGAAAGACGGTCGAAAGTCCGGAAAATCCCGGAATCCGGAACGGCCTCGGTCCCGAGGATTCCGGATTCTCGACATTGTAACCTGTACCTCCATGAGCAGGCCCCATCTGCTAGATACAGATGCAATTACACAATATAGTCTTAAACACGGCCCTTGCCATCCAGTGATCCCTGCTGAAAAGTACATGCGTGTGTATGTCGGATGAGAACAGCATCAGGCTGATCGAATAGCTTGCTGTCACTCATCGTCTAGGCTCACATATGAAGAATAGCCACTTCAGTGAAGTATTGGAAGGCGACCAGTGTCTGTGGAGCTGCATTCTAACAGGAGTCCGCACCTCAGGGGTGGAAGGGAGGCGAGTTGGATAAAGGAAAGAGAATAGATGGGTCTAAGCAACCTGTAATGCTACCAGAACATTTTGCGGAGCTGTTGATCCTGTCTCCACCGTGTATACCGTCTGCACGTGTTAGGGATAGCCACCTACATCGGGCAAATAACGTTAACCAATTACTAGTGTGAAAGAAATCAATTACAAAAGCACCGCTTATGATGTATTAAGCATGCCGGCTATTTCGGGCAGTTCAATAAGTTCTTCGAACCTCATTAATTGCCCACAATTACCGATTTAACAAGTGCCGCTGGTTTCAGGCAAAGTCAGTTCTTCAATCAGCTGATCGCATCTCGTTAAACCACGATTACCTTAAAGAAAGAGAGACTTGCATTTATATAGCGCCTTTCACAACCACTGGACATCTCAAAGCTATTATGTCTGTAATGTACTTATCAATGACTCCACGGGGCAATGTGTGGTACTCAAACTGTAGTGACCTTGGTCCTTTACTCGTAACTCCAGAGTGAGGCATCCGAATGGTGGCTCCCCTTTTATACAGCCCCTGCCACCAGGGCAGGAAACCCCAGTCTCCACCAGTTGCACCCTCTAGTTTTTCCGGCATGTATATACATAGTGTAAACCTTATTGACAGTACATCAGGTAAACAAGTCTCCGTCTTATGCAACTATACAGTGACTACACAGAGAGTATATCTATAGTCTGCATATATAACATCACTCTCCTCCAAGTCCTTTGTGCCAATTACCTTTGCACTATGTACTTTGGCTTAGCTCTCCCCAGACTTAAGTGCCAATAGCCCTTGCACCTTGGCTGTGCTTTGGCTTGGCTCTCTCCCTGTTAACCCCCAAGTGCTTTTGTCACAACGTTGGGTAGTGGTTACCAGTTTGGATGGTTCGATGATGCAGTGGAGGTTCCAGTTGGTTCTGGGTGTGATCCATGTTTGTGTCCATGGCTACATACATCCATTTCCCCCCTCCCTCCCCCACAGCGAGATCATGCAGCTTGCCCATTACATTAACATACAGGATCAGACACAGTGCAAGTACAAAGAAAGGAAGAAAAAAAATCATTTTTTTTTACAGTTTATATCGTGACACCTTGGTTCAGTGACTTACATTCGTAACGTTTTACGGTCGTGCGCCAGGGTTGGGTAGATTGCATTCATGGTTCAGTCATGGTCAGTACTGGGGTAGCAGTACAGATATGTGAGGACGCTAATTCCAGAGCAACCGGACAGGGTCCTAGTCGTCTGATGGCGGCGCTGCGTCCCCTGCTAGCGGGGTGGGCTTGGTTCGCTCACCTTGCCAGGACTCAGGGCCTTTGCCATTGCCTAGTGGTGGGCAGAGCCACACATGTGTGTGGCCTCCCTGTCCTCCTTTGAGGGCTGCAGAATCTTCTGCCTGCTCCCTAACGGTGTTGGGAATCTGGCTGTTCCAGATCCCATTTGGGGAGCTCGTTGGTTCTGACCTTTCACTCCCGGACATGGCCGAGGTAGCGACTGGGTCTGGGGGCTGCGCCGTCTCCGCCCGGGGGGTGGGCAACGGCGGCCGACTGCGTGTATTGGCACCGTTTTCGTCCATGGCAAATAGTGCCATCGGGTGCCTGCAGCCTGGGATAGATCTGGGGCAGGGTTTCAGGATCAGCGCCTTTACCCTCCTGAGGTCGCTGGCCTATAACTTGTGGGGACAGCTGGGACAGGGCATCAGGATCAGCGCCTTTACCCTCACGAATTCTACTTGCTACTTTTGGGGACACTCTATTCCCGACATCTCACAACATTTTATTCTTTACATTCTTAATCGGTTCGTTACATTGATTACCATGAATGCAATGTCTCTTTAAGTTCAGTTGGTTGCAGGTCTCCTTTAAGAAAACCCTGCTGGCTTTTTTCAGCCACATTGCACCATGCTGCAGCAGGGACGCCATCTTGCCTCTGTCTTTGAGGTCGACTGCCTTGATCCTTCTCTCCTGCGATTCTGCCACAAAAGCTGGAAGAGTGCCTGTGAATTCGATCTTCCTCCCCAGTAGCCCTGCCACTGGAGTTGGGAAGGTACTTTTCGGTCAGATCATTGCCACGCAGTCGTGATGGACGGTCTGTGACTCAGGTGCTGCGCTGGTCTGTTCTCTGGTGCCTGGCCCAAGCGAAGGTGATGTTTTGCTCTGCCTCTGAGCATGGGGGACATCGATTGCTGGAGTGAAGAGGTCTTCCCATTTCCATTGGATCTTCCTCATTCACCTTCTTCCGAGTAGCGTTGGACCATCACCTGCAACAATCCACAGAGGTAACTTGTGCACCATGCCATTATGGATTACACTTACATCCGCATTACCAAGGACTGGGATCAGCTCCTTGGTGTTGGTGCACAACTTTTCCTGTACTGGAACCAGCTCGGGTCATTTTTCGTTCCATAGCCTCTCAAAGGCAACCTGGCTCATCACTGACTGGCTCGCTCCCGTGTCCACTTCCATGAAGACTGGAACGCGTTTATCTCGACTTCCATCTTCACTGGAGGACAATCGGTGGTGCAGGTATACACTCCATACACTTCTTCTTGGAGCTGAGCTGCCTCTCTGGCCAAATCATCATATTCCCTGCTGGATTCAAAGTCATCTACTGACTCCTCTGCTGGACGGTGAGTCGTATTTCTTTTACACATACGCTGGAGGTGGCTCTTTGTGGTACAGGCTTTGCATACATACTCAGCAAACTGACACTGGTGAGCCCTGTGGTTTCCTCCGCAACGCCAGCATGGTGCTACTCGATTAGCACCCCTTGGCGGACTCTGAGTTCTGGAACCCTGAGGTCTGTGCTCTCTGCCTTGGGCAGAGTCAAGTTCTACAGTCTTGCCTGTGAAAGGCACCATTCTGTGTACAGTACTCGCCGGGTTTGAGTCCACAGGATGAATAATTTGCTTGGTGCTGCAGGTCGAGGTCATGAACGCCTGACTGATGCTGATGGCCTTCTGCAGGTTGACTGTGGTGTCGGCAGATAATAGCTTGTGAAGGAGGCCCTTGTGGCCAATTCGTATAATGAAGATGTCTCGAAATGCTTCATTGAGGTGCATGCCAAAATCACACGGTGCCGCAAGTCTCCCGAGGTCGGCAGCATATTTTGCAATCTCCTGGCCCTCAGGTCTGTGGTGAGTATTGAATCTGTGCCTGGCTGTGAGGATGCTCTCTTTTGGTTTTAGTTGGTCGCGAATTAGTTCAGTCAGCTCATTGTATGTCTTATCCTTGGCCTTCGTGGGTGCCAGCAAGTCCCTGATGAGGTGGGCAGTGGAAGCGTTACAAGGACACCCTCAAAGCCTCCCTGGTAAAGTGCGACATCACCACTGACACCTGGGAGACCCTGGCCGAAGACCGCTCGAGGTGGAGAAAGTGCATCCAGGAGAGCGTTGAGCTCTTCGAGTCTCAACGCAAAGAGCGTGAAGAGGTCAAGCGCAGACAGCAGAAGGAGCGTGCGGCAAACCAGCCCCACCCACCCCTTCCCTCGACGAATGTCTGTTCCACCTGCGACAGGGTCTGGGGCTCTCGTTTTGGACTGTTCAGCCACCAGAGAACTCACTTTGGGAGTGGAAGCAAGTCTTCCTCGATTCCGAGGGACTGCCTATGATGATGATGATGATGACGAGGCAGTAGACCTCGGGCCACAACTGGTCAGCAGTATAGCCTTGCGCTTCTCTGCCAATGTGTCCCTCTCCCCTGCCAGGTCGTTTGCCATGAAATATAGCTCGAGTCTTTCCGTGAAGGCATCCCAATCATCACCCTCTGCAAAGTCTTTTATTGTGCCAAAGGTAGCCATAATTGCGTGAAAGTCCATATTCTCGTTGCCAGTTATTATGTCTGTAATGTACTTATGAATGACTCCACGAGGCAATGTGTTGTACTCAAACTGTAGTGACCTTGGTCCTTTACTCGTAACTCCAGAGTGAGGCAGCCGCATGGTGGCTACCCTTTTATACAGCCCCTGCCATCAGGTCAGGAAACCCCGGTCTCCACCAGTTGCACCCTCTAGTGGTGCCAGTATGTATATACACAGTGTAAACCTTATTGATAGTACATCAGGTAAACAAGTCTCCATCTTATGCAACTATACAATGATTACACAGAGAGTATATCTATAGCTTGCATATATAACAAAAGCACTTTACAGTCAATCAAGCACTTTTTGGAGTGTAGTCACTGTTGTCATGTGGGAAATGCAGCAGCCAATTTGCACACAGCAAGCTCCCACAAACAGCTATGTGATAATGACCAGATAAACTGTTTTTTTGTTATGTTGATTGAAGGATAACTATTTGCCCAGGATACCGAGGAGAACGTCCAAGATCTTTTTCAAAATAGTGCCATGAGATCTTTTACGTCCACCTGAGAGGGCAAACAGGGCCTCGGTTTAACATCTCATCCCAAAGACAGCACCTCCGACAGTGCAGCACTCCATCAGCACTACACTGGGAGTATTAACCTAGATTTTGTGCTCAAGTCCCTGGGGTTGGACTTGAACCCATAACCTTCTGACTCAGAAACATGAGTGCTACCCACTGAGCCACAGCTATGATGGCTAGTGAGATTGTTAACATCAGATCTGGTTCAATGCAACTACTAACAATTATGCGAGGGGCAGTCAGAAAGTGGAGACTTTCTGGAATGAGCCTGACTTTTAAAAATCGGCATTAAAATTTTTCATGACACAGTGGAAAATATCCTGATGGCCACATGAGGTTTGCAGTGCGACTGTGCTGTTGGTTACGTTCCACCAAATCGTTTTACTTCATTGCTACAACCTTATTATGGTTTTACCGTCCACCATGTATAGCAGGCAAATTGTGTTAACACCAACGCTATAATTTAACTCCCCCTCCCCCCCAAAGAATTAAACGAGAACATTATTCTCCAACGTACCCTTTGACACGAGTGCAATTGAACTTCGCCTGCTCCTTTCCCAGAAGGAATTCCATTCGAGCTGTAAAGTTTAAAGCTCTCCACTTTTGCAAGAACCATCTGTGTGACAGGTGATGTTGAATTAGTTCCCCCTGACCTTTAATCTGGAATAAAAGCAGCAAAAGGCTGCCAATACGCTACAGGTCTGTCAGCATCAGTTGAAAGACGGGTAATATTTGGGGTGTCAACCCTTGGTTAAACTGGATCTCAATTGCGGCAGATTTTCAGTCATTCCTGCTTTAATTTCAGTAGTTGAGTGTTAGTTTTCTGAGATATTTTGAGATAATTTAGAGGACTTTAATATCTCTGTATGTGTACAGCTGTGAAACATGTCTAAAGTCTTCCTGATTTGATTTTATTGGCCTTATTATGTCAATGATTGTGAACTTTCCACTTCTGGCCTCCCCAAGCTCCAAATGCTCAGTCCGACACAGTCTAGTTCCTTCCTGCATTGATATCACGACTCACTGCACAGTCTCCAATTTTAACTCATTGTTTGCCATGATCTCAAAACTAAGAAACTTTCTTTCTCTAATCGACAAGTTTTTACAACCAAAACATAGTGTCATCTGAAGACTTGCTAGTGTCAGCTGTGGGAGTCAGAGGGTTGTGGGTACAAATCCCACTCCAATGACTTGAGCACAAAAATCTAGGCTGACACTCCCAGTACAGTGATGAGGGAGTGCTGCACTGTCGGAGGTGCCGTCTTTTGGTTGAGACGTTAAACCGAGGCCCTGACTGCTCTTTCAGGTCGACGTAAAAGATCCCATGGCACTATTTCGAAGAAGAACCGTGGAGTTATCCCCGGTGTACTCGCCAATATTTATCCCTCAATCAACATAACAAAAACAGATTAAATAGTCATTATCACATTACTGTTTGTGGGAGCTTGCTGTGCGCAAATTGGCTGCCGTGTTTCCCACATTGCAACAGTGACTACACTCCAAAAGTACTTCTTTGGCTGTAAAGCGCTTTGAGACGTCCGGTGGTCGTGAAAGGCGCTATATAAATGTAAGTCTCTCTTTCTATAGCATATTCCACGACCTCAGTAGTCGGCAGGGTCGGGACCCAGGTGCAAGAGGAGAGGCGGCAAGCAGCAGAGGAGTGGCGAGGACGGGGCGGAGGAGCGGCGAAAGGTCGGGGCAGAGGAGCAGCGTGATCGGGGCCCAGGAAGAGGCGAGAGATCAGGGCTCAGGAGAGGTGAGAGACCGGGGCTCAGGAGAGGCAAGAGTTTGGCGCCCAGGAGAGGTGGTGTCGGAGCCGAGGAGCGGCGGGATCGGAGTCGAGGAGCCCAGCAGCAAGGCAGAGGCCCAGGAGTGGCGCAGAGTATAGCTACAGCGGGGTCGGGGCCCAGGGAAGGTGCAGCACGGGCCAGCCCACACTGCGTCCTATGGACAGTAGGAGCATGCGTGGGTACTAAATCCGTGCAGCAGAGCTTGGTCTCCAGATTTCTTGGTTAACCCTTGCCATTGGACCAAGAACTAGCTCTATCAAGCCCATGTGGTGGCTACTGTGCAACGGCCACTCCATGTTAAAAGAATTCATGCACAGGCATCTTCCACCCTTCAGGATATAGTTCGGGACCTGGAATGTCAGGTCCTTCATTGAAACACCTGTGAACTCATCCTTTTTTGCTGTGGAAGTGGGTCATCGTCGACACAAGGGACTGCCTAATACTATACTATACTATACTAATATAGGAAACACTTGTGCACAGCAAGCTCCCACAAACAGCAATGAAATAACTGGTCAGATCACCTGCTTTACGTGTTGGTTAAGAAGTCTTACTCTTCTTTGAATAGTGTTGCGGGATGCTGACAGGGTCCCAGTTTAATGTCCCATCCTCCAACAGCGCAGCCTTGAAGTGTCAGCCTGGATTTTGTATGCAAACCTCTGGAGGTGGGCTTGGACCCACAAATTTCAGACTCAGAGCCACTGGCTGACACGTAAATGCTGCCGCAAGAGCAAAACACAGCGGAGGCTGGAAATCAGAAATAAAAACAGGGAATTGCTGGAAACGCTCAGCAGATCAGGCAGCATCTGTGGAGAGAGAAACCGAGTTAGCGTTTTGGTCGATGACCTTTCGTCAGAACTCTACTTCATGGTTTACCTTGCTTTCTCCCCAACACATTTCAAACGTGCTGCAGGACTTGGCTCTTCACCAAATTTTCTCAATTAAAAAAATACATGTAGGTAAGTGAGCACTAAAATCAGTATTCTAGCTCAAAGTGCACTGCTCGGTAGATCTGAATTCGAACCATTTTGTCAACTTGGTTAATTCCTTCAAGTGACTTTACAAGGATGACGTTGCCAGATTACAAGCTCTTGTTCTTCATGTTTATTTCCCACCTGCTATTATTATATATCTTGGCCTTGAGTTCCTCCCACGCAATAATCTTAAGACTGTCAGAAAGTATGCAATAACAAAAGAACCAGTGGTATCAAACTCAGTTGCTCCATGGACCCGGTTCAATCCGCCATGTCAAGGAATCATAGAATGGTTACAGAACAGCAAGAGCACCTCAGCCAGTCCCACTCCCCCGCCCTTTCCCTGTAGCCCTACAATGTTGTTTTCCTTCAGGTACTTATCCAACTCCCTCTTGAAAGCTTGAAATTGAGTCTGCCTCCACCACCCTCTCAGGCCGTGCATTCCAGATCTTAACCACTCGCTGCGCAAAAATGTTTTTCCTCATGTCGCCTTTGGTTCTTCTGCCAATCACCTTAAATCTGTGTTCTCTGGTTCTCGACCCATCCGCCAATGGGAGCAGTTTCTCTCCATCTACTCTGTCCAGACCCCTCATGATTTTGAACACCTCAATCAAATCTCACAATCTTCTCTGCTCCATGGAAAACAACCCCAGCTTCTCCAGTCTATCAACATAACTGAAATCCCTCATCCCTGGAACCATTCTTGTAAATCTTTTCTGCACCCTCTCTAAGGCCTTTACATATTTCCTAAAGTGCGGTGCCCAGAATTGGACATGATACTCCAGTTGAGGCCAAACCAGTATTTTATAAAGGTTCATAAAGCACTCTACCCCACCCATGTAATCCTCATAAGAAAAGGAAAGACTTGAATTTATACAGGGCCTTTCATGACCACCGATAAAGTACAGACAATAAAGTACTTTTTGAAGTGTAGTCACTGTTGTAATGTAGGAAATTCAGCCAATTTGCACACAGCAAACTCCCACAAACAGCAATGTGATAACCAGATAATATGTGATGTTGATTGAGGGATAAATATTTCTTTGAAGTAGTGCCATAGGAACTATTACATCCACCTGAGAGAGCCTAGATTTATGTGCTCAAGTCCTTGAAGTAGGTCTTCAAACCCACAACCTTCGGGCTCAGCTGCGAGAGTGCTACACACTGAGCCACAGCTGACACTACGGAAAATTATGCTGAAAAAGTCCTTGATGGTAATCGAGCAAAACTCCAGAATATTCATCTGATTCCGCAACCGGAGCAGGCTCGAGGGGTCGTATGGGCTATTCCGGCTCCTAATTCTTACGTTCTTATGGGACCTTGCTGTGCGCAAATTGGCTGCTGAGTTTCCCACATTACAATAGTTACTGCACTTCAAAAGTACTTCATTGGCTGTAAGCTGCTTTCCTGATGTCCTGAAAGGCGCTATATAAATACAAGTCTTTCTTTCTTTCCTGGTTCTGTCGTGTTCATTAACACAGATATGCCGCTGCTATTGTGCAGTGACAATATCTGTTGTTCCCTTTAGAACTAAAGTATAATTTTCCATAGTTTTAGAATCTTACTCTATCATTTAACTGTAATGAAAATGGCCGTAAATTCTCGTAAATTAATACCAGCTTCAGTGTTAGTTTGTATCAGCAACATTGGGTGCATTTTCACTTTATAATTTTTTTTTTTACACGTAATTTATTTCAATTTTTGCTCCCAATTTGAAGATCTGCTCCCAAATCACTGCCAGTGTCGTTACATAATCAGCCACTAGGAGGTGCACCAGAGAAGTTGAGAATGACTTGTTTCAATCAACATCTTCAACATCTTCGGAGAATAGTTGTCCTTCACACCTTCTGCGAGGTCGCATAGTTGAGGCGAAGGTTGACCAGAAACTAGCCACATTAGGGGGAAAAAAGTCAAACCGGCTCCCACTTTTAATATTATAATTCTGCACCTTGGTCCCAAATCGATTGACATTGATTCACTTCTCAGTCCCTGATATGTGCTTAGGCGACTGACTTTAGTCAGGTCAATGGGTCGAACGTTACAATTGGTCTCTGGCCCCATGAACTGGGGAGGAGGAAATCGTCCCCACCTACTGGTAGAAGTGTGCGGCTGCAGGCATGAGAGTGTGACAGAATGGTGATGGCCCAAACAAGGAATGCAAGACATGCACGGCAAATTTAATACATTGTAGACAATAGATACACAGGAGTGGACAAAGGTGAATATATCATCAAGCCATTCAAACCGTATCCTAAAGCATGAGAGTAAAGGTGGCATCTGTCCAGTTTATCACCTGCTCAGCCATTTGGGGTTTTTTAAACTGTCTCTCAGAGGTGAGAGTAGGGCAAATAGAACACACATTTTGTGCACAGCAAGTTCCCTGAACAATAGTGAGATGAATCTGTTTTTGAGGGAGCAATGTTGCGCAAAATAGCAAGCCAGACTCCTGCTTTTCTTTGAATCATGCAATGGAATATTTTACAGATGGTTTAGGGTCTCATCTGAATGACAGTAAATAAAGACTTTCATTTATATAGCGCCTTTCATGACCACTGTACATCTCAAAGCGCTTTACAGCCAATAAAGTACTTTTTGGAGTGTAGTCACTGTTGTAATGTGGGAAACGCAGCAGTCAATTTGTACACAGCAAGCTCCCACAAACAGCAATGCAATAATGACCAGGTAATCTGTTTTTGTTATGTTGATTGAGGGATTAATATTGGCCAGGACACCGGGGATAACTCCCCTGCTCTTCT
Organism: Pristiophorus japonicus; assembly: GCF_044704955.1. Taxonomy (NCBI): domain Eukaryota; kingdom Metazoa; phylum Chordata; class Chondrichthyes; family Pristiophoridae; genus Pristiophorus; species Pristiophorus japonicus. The sequence goes on from NC_091993.1 coordinate 25,184,114, forward strand.
TCGAAATAGTAGTCATGGGATTTTTACATCCACTTGAGAGAGCAGACGGGACCTCGGTTTAACGTCTCATCCGAAAGACGGCACCTCCAACAGTGCAGCACTCCCTCAGCACTGAACTGGAGTGTCAGCCTAGATTTATGTGCTAAAGACCCTGGAGTGGGACTTGAACCCACAACCTCAGAGGCGAGGGTGCTACCCATTGAGCCACTGGCTGTCAAGGAGGGGCAAGGCCGTGGAGAGATTTAAATGAGAATGATACATTTGCGGTATTGGAGGACTGGGAGCCAACATAGGTCAATATAGACAGGGGTAATGGATGAGGAGCACATGGTGCAGGATAGGAAATAGGCGGCAGAGTTGGGAGTAAACTGAAGTTTACAGATGGTGAAGGATGGGAGGCTGGACATGAGAGTGTTGGGACAGTTGAGTCTGGAGCAGAAAAGGGTGGATGCGGGCTTTGGTGGGCCGGAGGTAGGGCCAAAGGCAGGTGATGTTATAAAGAGAAAAGAAAGAAAGACTTGCATTTATATAGCACCTTTCACAAAGTGTAGTCACTGCTGTAATGTAGGAAATGCTGCAGCCAATTTGCACGCAGCAAGCTCCCACAAACAGCAATTTGATAATGACCAGGTAATCTGTTTTGGTGATGTTGATTAAGACATCACAGAGAGTAACTCCCCTGCTCATCTTCAAAATGGTGCCTTTTGCATCCACCTGAGAGAGCAGTCAGGGCCTTGGGTTAATGCCTCATCTAAAAGTAGACACCTCCAACAGTGCAGCACTGGAGTGTTCGGCTAGATTTTTGTGTTTAAGTTGCTGGAGTGGGACTTGAATCAACAATCTTCTGACCCAGAGGTGAGAGTGCTACCCACTGAGCCATGGCTTAGATGGCCTTTGTGAAAGAGAGGAGATGTGCTAGGAAGCTCACTTTGCAGCCAGATAGGATACTGATGTCACAAACCGTCTGGTTCAGCAGCTGAAGTCATTGGATTGGGTCTTCCCAAAGGTTAGCTGGTGAAAATTATGGCTCATGCAAGACTGGATGTCGGACAAGCAGCAGAGGGGTCAAGAGAGCTGGGGGCAAGGTAAAGACAGGGGGGCCATCAGTGTACATGTGAAAGACAGCCATCTATTTCTTTTTCTAAGTTTAATGAATGTTGTTTTACAGTGAAGGTGTCATAAAAGTTAAATTAGCGCAAAATTATGTTAATTCAAAGCGAATATCTGTAGGTAATCTGCAGCTTAATGCTCATAACATTAATCAGGGTGTTTCATCATCATCATCATAGGCGGTCCCTCAAAATGAGGATGACTTGCATCCACACCAAAAAAAGGACGCGTTCACAGCTGTTTCAATGAAGGACCTGAACCACATCCTGAAGGGTGGAAGATGCCTGTGCGTGGATTTTTTTAACGTGTGGAGGCTGTTGCACACCAGCCACTACATGGGCTTGACAGAGCTAGGTCTTGGTCCAGTGGCAAGGGTTAACCAAGACATCTGGAGACCAGCTCTGCTGCACGGACCTAGCGCATGCGCACTTATCACAGTGTGGGCTGGCCCCGTGCTGCCCTTGGGCCCCTGGCCCCGAACTCACGCCTCCCCTGGGCCCCGATCACATCCCTCCACAGTCTCTCACAGCTACTTCGCCCGACCTCGCCGCTCCTGCTGTATCAGGGTGTTTATAATAAATCTGAATGTAGATTTCTAAAATAAAAACAGCAAATGCTGGGAACACTGGGCATGTCAGGCAGCATTTATCTGCCTCCCTCCACAGATGCTGCCTGACCTGTCTGTTTTTATTGCAGATTCCAGCAGTGATTATTTCGCCTTTTGAGATTTCTAAAATCTCCCTTCCACATCACAGAAAAGGTGGAAACAAGATCTAAGAGCCGGAGAGTTTAATAAAGGGGAGCGGGGAGCTGCACCGTCCAACCTATCGGCCGGCTGCAGATTATGATTGACAGGCAAGGGAGCGAATGGGAGTCGGGTTTGTTGGTTGGGTTGAGCCAATGGGGGGGGGGAGAAGGGCTGGGGATGATTTGGAGTGCGCAGGCGCAGTGTGGTTAATCCAAGTTTGGGGGCAAGAGAGAGAGCGGCGTAAGTTGTGGGGGAGCAGAGAGAGAGGGGTAGCTCATTAAACCCCCCACACCCATCACTGCACCTCGACAGGCCCAGAGCACAGCATCCAGATAAATGAGAACATATACCAGCAAAGAATAGAAAGAAAAGCAGCAATTTTATATAATACAAGAGAGAGAGAGGGAAAAAAGTGCATTGAGTTGGTCAGATCTCTGAGAGCAAAGAAAATGAGGACGGAGGGAATGAGTGAGCACATTAAAAGTAGCTGTTCTCATTAAACGAGGCCTGCTGGAGGTAAGATTTTCTTTAAAAAAAATAAACTTTATGGCTTTTTTAAAATACACTGCACATTGCACACACAGAAAATGTGATTGTTTGCAGTGGCTGCAGTGCCAACATCCCTGCTTGCTACTGTGAGCTTGTTAGTGTGAGCTTTGTTCCAGTTTTGTTACTGCATTGTTACCTGGAGTTGAGCTTGTGGGGGTGGGCAGAGATACAATGTAACTGGGATTCAGGCTCCCTGCTCTCAAAATCACAATAGATCCGTGTGCTTACTTGTTTGTTAAAAATAGTTTTTCTCTTTTCCCCCTCCCTTTCTAAATCTTTGGAAAGTTTGTTTTCGTTTTTAGAAGTTGTAATTTCCAGTTCAATGTTTTTAACTTTTTTCTTAATGTGTTTATTTGTCTTAATGTTTTCATTTGTCTTTCACGTTTATTTATTTAAAAGTGTGTTTCATTACAATGTTTGTTTTTTTGGGAGGGAAAAAAAGCTGTTGTTAGTTCTTGGTTGATTTGTACCAGGAGGGAAAAACCTCTTTCGCAAATATTTCCTTTTTTAAATAGAGATTTCTCCAAAAGTAGATTTCAAAAGCATTTTGTTTCTGGAGTGATAAGTCTTTTTTTTTTAATTGTGATACATTTTTATCAATAGCTCTTTCTGGAGGGTTGTCTTTTTTTTATTAAGTGATACATTTTTATCAATAGCTCTTTAGTGGATGGTTATAATAACATCAGGTGGGATTTTGTAAATATTTTTGGGGGCATGTTTAATTTGGACACATTTCCTCGGCTGGATTGTTGCTGATAGATTAGATTACCAATCGTGTTTCTGGGCGCTCTGTACCGGATCTGTCACTAGCCGTCCTGAAATGTTTAATATTGGAGTTGGGGAAGAGATGGTTTATCTCTTAAAGTAGCAATTTGGCATGGTTCAGTCTACTTAAAAACTGCAACGATTGAGGTCAGATCTTACGAGCACTCTGGTATTGAAGCACTCCTAGTGCAGCATAAAACTCAGTGTTGAGGATACGATTACTTTGATGTCCGATGCAGTGTCTGACATTCAGGGTGCTGGGTTTTTTTCAATTCATTTCTTCAGTCCTTTTGTTTTAAGTGTAAAGTTAACAGAACCACTGGCCATGTTTACAGTGCTGCAGATTTTAAAAACAAAACACAAATAGGTTTAACAAACTTGACTTTTGCAATCGCCTGTGAAATAGGGACCGAAGCCACTGGTTGGTAAACACGTCGAAATCCTCTGATAACAACTTGGCTTATTTAGTCAGCACAACTGATTATAGGGAGTAGCAACTCCTTTGTGTGCATATATAAGCAACGTCTGTTGTATTCGTGGTGCAAACAAATGGCCCAAATCCTGGAGTCCCATGCAATAAAAACAGAATTTGTAAACATGTGTTTCCAATGGCTGTTAAAGGATCTTCCCCATGGCATTTTCTGCGGTGTCGTGCCAGCATTATAACTATCTATATTCAGAAATGAAAAACTGGATTGTTGTACGTACATTTGCAATAAACAGCATGATTCGATCTGACGCTTTTTTGCGTTGCATTTTGAATGGGTTTCGGTTGTGTATCAACATGAAAATAGCAGTTTTACTCGGGAGTCAGTTGCCAAGCAGAAAGTGGTGATAGTCCCCAGTCCTCAAGGCCGTCTGAAACTCTTTTTGGAGTTTATCTGCAAAACAAAATCATTAAGTTTTCAACTGGGGCTGCAATCAATCCCTAGGCTGGTGCAAACCTGCATTTTAATAGTGCCCACGTGGTTTATTTGACGACCTAGGAGCTTTTTTAAAAAACAAAAGTTGTACAGAATTTTTCTTGGGTAAATAGATCCCTCTGTGCTCTCCTTTTAAAATTTTAGACTGAACTGCCTGGGGTGGGTGGGGGAAGAAGCAGAACTTTGTGCACGGGTCCAAGTGCACAGAACTCCAATATGGCTGACATTGGTGTGACCTGCTTGCGATGCAGTCAGCAGTATAACTCCAGCCTGTTCACAACTCGGGTACTGGCTGCAGTTACCCTACCCCCTCTGAACTTCAAGGGTTAAGTTGCGAGGAGAGATTACACACATTCGGGTTGTATCACCCCCTGGAATTTAGAAGGTTATGGGGTGATCTGCTCAAAGTTTTCAAGCTATTAAAAAGAAAGACTTTCACTTCTATAGCGCATTTCACGACCACAGGACGTCCCAAAGCCCTTTTCAGACAATTGAGTACATTTGGAGTGTAGTCACTGTTGTAATGTGGGAAACAGGGGAACAGGTGGGGTAGATAGAGAGAAACTATTCCCACTAGTTGGGGATTCTAGGACTAGGGGGCATAGTCTAATAATTAGAGTCAGACCTTTCAGGAGTGAAATTAGGAAACACTTCTACACACACACAGTGGTAGAAGCTTGGAACTCTGTTCCGCAAATGGCAATTGATGCTAGATCAATTGTTAATTTTAAATCTGAGATTGATAGCTTTTTGTTAACCAAAGGTGTTAAGGGATATGGGCCAAAGGTGGGTATATAGAGTTAGGTCGCAGATCAGCCATGATTGCATTGAATGGTGGAGCAGGCTCGAGCGGCTGAATGGTGGTCTCCTGTTCCTATGTTCCTATTTGGGGTAGGGGATGTTGGCAAGTGATAGTTATTTTTCAGGTTGGTTTGATTAACTCTCAGTTCCGATCGAGTTTTTATGCTAAAATTTCAGTTTGTAGATTTTGAAATGAATTGTTTAAATAAGTTCAAGGGACTTGTTTCTTGAGGTGGGGACAGATGGGCAAGAGGAGTTTGAAGGAGTTTGTGAAGAAAGTTGAGGTGTGGTCAAGCAAAAAAAGGAGTAGACTTGTAAGGCAGAAGTGCTTCTTCTGATCCTAAGAGTTCCTGTTAATCCTTTTCCCTCCCATCCCACATGAACATTTTACCCAGGCAGCTATTACCAGAATACCTCATTCTACAAATACAGAGTCTTTTTAAATAAGGATTATTTTAATCCTTTGAAAGGGTGGAGCCAATCACTCATGCACCATATTTATTCTGATAATGTCACATGCAAAAAATCTTAACTTACATAAAAAGTGGTCCCAAGGCACTTTACACAATACAACAAGATGAAGGAGGAGAGATTAGAGAGGATGACCAAAAGCTTGGCCAAAGAGTTGGGTCTTAAAGGAGATGGAGACGGCAGAAGACTTTACGAAAGGTATTCCAGAGCATGGGACCGAGGCTGCTGATGGTATTGCCACCAATGGTGGGGTGAAGAGAGGCGGGTGAGATGCACATGAGTCTGGAGTCTGAGGAACACAGAGTTCTTGTGAGGGTGGGGGGGGGCGGGGAGGAGGAGGAGGGGTGGGGGGAGGTTTGGGGGCTGGAGAAAGTTATAGAGAGGGTGGAACCGTTGGACTTCAGGGATGAGCGTTTTAAATTTGAGGCATCATGCCATTTTAGTTGTAGAGTGATGCGTCCGTTCTATGATTGTACAATAACTTTCATGTTGCTGTGTCTCACATGCATTTCTTTTGGTAAAATATTCATAACTGGACTCCTTTTTTTACCCCTGGAGGCTGCATACGTCACTTGCTGCACTGAGATAATGTTGATGTGCATATCAGTGCTGTTTGATCTAAATCCTTCGAAGCATAATATCTTCTAAAACAATCTTGAAGTTAAATATATCTCACAGAGAATGCAGTGTGAAATAAGCTTGGCCAATGCCCCATCAGCATGTGTCTATAATACAAAATTGCCCCTAATTCCGCGCTAAATTGGAAATCATTTTGAGAAGCAGCATGGATATCCCTGGTTTGGGGAAATGTAAAAATGTCAGTGGTGCAGTCGGGAGTGGTGTTCTGCAGTTTGGGGCTGATGCACATTGGTGGAACAAAGCGGCATGACCTTTTAATCTGTATCGAACTCATGTTGTAGCTGACTCGGGGAGTGTTTCTGTTAATACTGTGGCTCAGTGGGTAGCACTCTGGCCTCTGAGTCAGAAGGTTGTGGGTTCCAGTCCAGAGACTTGAGAACTGACACTCCAGTGCAGTGCTGAGGGAGTGCTGCATTGTCACAGCTGTTATCTTTCGGAAGAGATGTTAAACCGAGGCGCCGTCTGCCCTCTCGAGTGGACGTTAAAGATTCCGTGTCACTATTTTGAAGAAAACCCCAGGAGTTATCCCTGGTGTCCTGACCAATATTTACCCCTCAATCAAAAAAACAAAAAACGATTATCTGGTCATTATCAGATCGCTGTTTGTGGGAGCTTGATGTGCGCAAATTGGCTGCCGCGTTTCCTACGTTACAACAGTGACTACACTTCATGGGGCCCAGAAGAGGCGAGGGCACAGGGACAGCACGGGCCAGCCTACACTGCGATATGTGTGCGCACAAGGTCCGTGTAGCAGAGCTGGTCTCTAGTCGTCTTGATTAATCCTTGCCACTGGACCAAGACCTAGCTCTATCAAGCCCGTGTGGTGGCTGGTGTGTAACGGCCACCACACGTTTAAAAGAAAATCCATGCACAGGCATCTTCCACCCTTCAAGATGCAGTGCAGGACCTGGAATATTCGGTCCTTCATTGAAATACCTGTGAACTCATCTCTTTTTGGCGTGGAAGCAAGTCATCCTCGATATGAGGGACCCCTATGATGATGATGATGACTTCAAAAGTACTTCATTGGCTGTCGAGTGCTTTGAGACGTCCTGAGGTTGTGAAAGGTGCTATATAAATGCAAATCTTCCTTTGAAATGGCGAACAGCTCCAACATTCCACACTGAAAAGTACAGGACTGGAAAAGACGATGAAATTTCATCCGGCTGATCTCTGAAATGAAAGCCTCTCAATTGTTCACTCCCTCAAATGTCTCCACGCTGTCTGCCTGAACTGCTTCCCTCCGCTTGATGAGCACAGAATGCACCAGTGAAGTAGAATGTTTTTTTTAAAGGGAGGGAGGTAACCTAATGACTAGGAAGGCTCATATTATTCCAGCGAGGCCTTGGCAAGATCTATTTATGCGTGGAATAATGATGTTCGGGAGTGATTCATACATTGGGAAGCTAATCGCAGGATGCAGATGGTATCCTACACACAATTATTTGTATGTCAACTTTGCTGACAGGTGTCCATGGCTATGACATCACCTTGACTGCAAATTAATTACTAAATGTTAATTGCAGTCATTACTGAAGTTCTGTGTCAGTGTTTGTGCATATGTATAAGGATAGAAATATCATAGATACAAACGTTGGTGATATATTGTTGCTGTTAGACTCTTGTCAAACAGTGCTATTTAAACCCTGTTATAATTTCATTCATTTTTTTTTAAAGTTTCTTGTCATATGGGATAAAGTCACATTTAAAAAAAAAACTTGTAATAATGGAAAATTTGAAACTCTGCACAAACAGATAACTGGAAGAACGTGAACAAGGGAAAAACAATGATATTCATCTTGCTCTTGCAGTTTATCTCCTCTGAACTGTTTGACTGTGTTGCAATATTTCTATACATAAGGGTGAGTCTGTTGTCACTAAAGTTACAGTAAAGAATAATGGAGGCTGTGTATGTCATTTTCATACAGCTGCTCTGTGGGTTTTTTCATTCGCATTTCACTACGCCCACTTGAACCATAGAGAACACCAAGTACAATATACCCTACACTTGGGATGTATCTGCAGCGATCATTTTGAGCTATTTAAAACTGGGGTGAAATACTCTTGGTTATAGATAGGTCTGTCACCGATAGTGACCATGGAGCAATTTGAGATGATAGATTAAGAGTATCACACAAGACATGTATTGGCATGAATGCAATTTTCCTAAACTATATTGGTGCCAGTGTCAGTGTTTACAAATTGCATGTAGTATGGCCCGTAGTCAGTTGAAGAATTAAGTTTTTATTTAGTGGTGTGCGTGTGTGTGTGCGTGTGTGTGTGTGTGCGTGCGTGTGTGTGGAGAAACTTCAGAAAACTGCTCCCCAGAGCCACCTACTGGGCTGAGCCTGCAACTATATTGTGACAATTGACGTAGCAAAAAATGTTGGCATACCAGTTTACAATGGTGAATGTCGACAAAGGCACGACAAAAAAACACAACGGAAGATCTACCAGTTTGCACAATTAAACCTCTGGCGATTAGAACCAGAATTGTGACCTTATTTAGAACTGTCTGTAGTATATTGTGGGATCTGAAATATAGAGAAAATGCTGGCAGCACACAGCAGTCCTTTGTTGGAATAAAAGGTTACACCCAAAACACTGGTGTACCTTTCTTCTTTTGACTTGTGTGTTTCCAGTATTTGCAGTTCTTTTTAACTCTTTTTGGGGATTCTCCAGCCTGTGGTTTCTCTCCTGTAAATTGCACATCTACTGATTGAATTGAGCCATTGTGATTTTTCTTGCATCCTCCCCTCCCACCAGAACTCACTTTATCCTCGAGAGCCATACAGACAAAACATACCACTTTTTCTTTTGTTGATCCAGATACTTTGTCGTGATAAATTGTACAACAGAAGGACCAAGAGCCCCGAGATTCATGGCGCTGCGCCGGAGGTGCGTGGCGAGTTAGCAGCCACCACCCCCCCCCCCCCCCCCCCCACCCCTACTTCGCAGACCTGACAGTCCCCCAAATCATGAGGGTTGTGGCCACTTGTGATCAGGCGCATGCACCGCTTTGGGTGTTCCCTGGGCATTCGTCCCGTGGGGAGCCAAGAATCTGTCGGTGGCATCTTGGCGTGTGTTGGGGGAGGGGTGGGAGGAAGGCTATTTCAGCCAAAGATGGTTGAAAAGATCTTGATTTATGAAGTTGACACTTTCCTAATAGCAAGCAGTCAGTTTAATTGTCATTTGGGATCCCACTTCCATCAGGATCTTAACCTGACGTGCAAGTGCCCAGCACAATGGAGGCATGCTCTACCTTGGGGGTTCTGGAAGTGGAACTGGTAGATGACATTATCCCACTAATCCTGATAGCATCGAATATCCCTACCCCCAACTTATAGTTTAAGGTAGAGAGGGGGGCTGAGCCTCTGCTGGACCTGATTCCTTCCCATATTCCAGGCTCATTTCTCCATCCTCTGTACAGTCTAAGTTGGAGTGTTAAAAGAAAAAAAAGAAAGACTTGCATTTATATAGCACCGTTCACGACCACCAGACGTCCCAAAGCGCTTTACAGCCAATGAAGTACTTTTGGAGTGTAGTCACTGTTGTAATGTGGGAAATGTGGCAGTCAATTTATGCACAGCAAGCTCCCACAAACAGCAATAGTGATAATGACCAGATAATCTGTTTTTGTTATGTTGATTGAGGGATAAATATTGGCCAGGACACCGGGGATAACTCCCCTACTCTCTTTCGAAATGGGATCTTTCATGTCCACCTGAGAGCAGACGGGGCCTCGCATTAACGTCTCATCCGAAAGACGGCACCTCTGACAGTGCAGCACTCTCTCGACACTGTACTGGAGTGTCAGCCTAGATTTATGTGCTCGAGGCTCTGGAGTGGGACTTGAACCCACAACCTTCTGAGGCGAGGGCACCGCCCACTGAGCCACAGCTGCCACTGAATACATAACGTTCAGCTCTTTGGTACGTAAATGGACATCTTTCTTTCGTATCCTATAACGTGATTATTTTTAGTACAGTATTGGAGGGAAAATTGATACACCTGTAATTTACAGCACATAACAGAATCGGAGCTTGTGGAGTTAGTCGAGGTGAGATCATATAGCGGCACCCTCAGATGTAGGGCTGGGCTACCTTAGCTAGATTTAGTTTTCATGACTGGGAATTGGCTTGTCGCTCAGCCAGTTGGTGTGGTGTAGCATGATACTGTACAGATTGCAGACATTGTTGTGGTGAGCAAACAAACGCTGACTCATTCATCGGAGTCTTAAAAGGTGTGGTGGAGTTCAACTGTATTAAATTAAAGGAATTCTCCCCTCACTTCAAGTAACAGGTGCTGGCTTTTTATTTGTTTTCATGTTCAGCCCTTTGATGGTAGCTCAGCTTGTGCTTTCCAATTCTCCCAAGGTTATCCTGAATGGGTTTAAAATGTGTTGGAGATATTTCTGTTCAGTCAGGGAAGCTTGGTCAGGAGGGTGCGTATGCTGATCACAATATTTCAGTTAAGGTGTAGGAGTCTAATTTATTACCTCATCTCTTTGGAATGGTTTGAGTTAACCCCTCTCTCTATTTTTAAATGTCTCCAGTCCCTGATAATGAATTGTAACTACTGCCGTGTGCGCCGCCGTTATACAAGCTGGCACTCTGCACAATATAGCAAGAAAAGAGTTTGTTTCCCAATGGGCTTTCTCAGTCCTTTGCACTGTTCATTCTCTCCTTTCCCACCTCTTCCCCCGCCCCCTCCCCATGGGCACAGTATTCACAGCATGACTGACTTTATAATATCAGGAAAATTCGGAGTGAAAGTTTACATTTAAAATATATTCCCCGGTCTCTCTACAGGTGTGAGGTGTCCATTGTCAATTCTTTCCCGCTAGAACAACTAAGTACAGCGACATGGGTGTTTTCATATTCCAGTACTGTAGGCGATGGGAGGATTGTCACTGTTTCTATATACAGCCCTGTGCTCGGGAGCTACCCGCATTGTATACGGAAAGAGCGTGCGGCAAACCAGTCCCACCCACCCCTTCCCTCAACGATTATCTGTCCCACCTGTGACAGAGTCTGTGGCTCTCGTATTGGGCTGTTCAGCCACCAAAGAACTCACTTCAGGAGTGGAAGCAAGTCTTCCTCGATTCCAAGGGACTGCCTATGATGTTGATGATGATACCTGCTATGGGTCAGGCTTTAGATAGAAGATACTCACTTCACCAGCATATCCTTCCCGGTTTCCCACAATGTATCAGCTGGCTCTGCTCAATGCTGAGTGGAGCAGCCACTTGCTGGAGAGGCAGGGAGACATCCACTGGACTTGTGTGTGATGCTACCGATTGGCAAAAAGGACATTTTTCCCCCTCTTCCCTTGCCTCCCAAATAAATTGTGCTTTTTTTTTTCCAGTTTTAAAAAGAAATGCCTGAATAATTGTGCCACAGGGTGTATGCTTTAATTAAAAAAGACCGCAAGATCTTTCTAATATTGTGGCTTGGCCTGGTAAGGTCCAGGTCCTGGGGGAGCGACATCAAAATGGCCACCTGGTCTGACTATCCTATTTATATATTTGAAACCCATTGGGTGTTTAGAGATGGGTGCATCTGCACGTAGAAGGAATGTGCCTTCCCTTGCATGTGTAGAGTACCTTGAAAATTATACTTCTCAAATATTTTGGCAGGAGATCGCAAACATTTAGCTTTTGTCTTTTTAAAGGCTATAATTAGCGATTCCTATTTTTTGGCATTGCATTGGGACCTCCTATGCATTTGCGTACTCGCCTAATAATGTTATGTTGCGTCTCATGACAACCACGCTTGGTGCATCGAATAGTCTTGGGAGTTCAGGCCACCAAAGGAGGCCCCAGTTCAGACAGCAGAATGGAAGACCCATGGGAAACGTGGACCTCTGTTACCAACTTTTGGCGGTTTCGTCTGGCGAGAGGCCTTCGTGGTATCAGCCACACTCTAATGTAGGGGCAGTTTGTATTAAAAAAAGGTAGCTTGATTGCTTAACCCTTCGAAAGTGAAGAGAATGAGTTCCTGAGAATTGAGAACCCTCCATGTTATAAAAGGAAGGTAAGGGATAGCTGTAATTGTTTTGTTACTGTAGGCTTCTGGAACTTGTTTGATTGCTGTAACGTATGCATCATCATAGGCAGTCCCTCGGAATTGAGGAAGACTTGCTTCCACTCTTTTTAAAAAAAAAAAAGAGTCCTTAGGTGGCTGTACAGTCCAATACAAGACCCATAGTCCCTGTCACAGGTGGGACAGATGGTCGTTGTGGGTAAGGGAGGGTGGGACTGGTTTGCCACTCGTTCTTTCCGCTGCCTGCGCTTGATTTCTGCATGCTCTCGGCGATGAGACTCGAGGTGCTCAGCGCCCTCCCGGATGTACTTCCTCCACTTAGGGTGGTCTTTGGCCAGGGACTCCCAGGTGTCAGTGGGGATGTTGCACTTTATCAGGGAGGCTTTGAGGGTGTTCTGTAACGTTTCCTCTGCCCACCTTTGGCTCGTTTGCCGTGAAGGAGTTCCGAGTAGAGTGCTTACTTTGGGAGTCTCGTATCTGGCATGTGGTCAATGTGACCTGCCCAGCGGTGCTGATCAAGTGTGGTCAGTGCTTCAATGCTGGGGATGTTGGCCTGGTCGAGGAGACTAATGTTGGTGCGTCTGTCCTCCCAGGGGATTTGTAGGATCGCTGGAGAAATACTACCAACGATGCCTCCACAAGATCCTACAATGTATGCACAGGTTGAGGTTTAACCGAGGCGTGATTATTGGTTATTGAAAACTGTTCCCAATACCCCACTATGACAACTTGAAATATCGTTGGCAATGGCAATTTTTGACAGTCTACGAAAAGAGTTGCATAGCTGTTGTTGGCCAAGTGGCCATTAGGCCATTAACAGGTCAAGGCAGCGGGCGGTCGAGGGGGTCGTTCATCCCGACTGCCTGCCTCTCTTCCCGTGGCTACATTCGTGCCAGGGTGTCCCTGGAGATGGAGCACACGGTGTCCACCGGTACACTCGCAGCCTTCCACGAGAGGTGGGTGCCGGAGGAACTGGAGTGCATCATCACCCCTGGCACCCAAATTTTAATTTGATTTAAGTTTCCGTTAAAGTTTTATTTGGAAATTTGTGGGTTCCAGTGTGCTTGCCAAAAGGGGGCACTTGATTTAATGTTTGACTTAAAATAGTTGTGGAGCTTGTTGCATTGAGTGGCTTATCCAGTCACGTGATATTCACAAGACTCAATAGAACCCCAGTCTATTGGGTCTAGGTCATCCACGATGATGTATGCAGTTGTGAACCTAGTGGATGAACCGGTAATGTGTAGTGTGATTGTTGAACCTTTGTTCATAAACCAACTAGTTATTAATAGCAATGTGTTGCTATGAATTCTTAAGCAAGAACCCATGAAGCAAATACATTCCAATTGCCTTTGGCAGTCGGAGAAGAATTTTCCAGAATACTGTAAATGGTTTTATTGCCCTTCCCAGGAGATTACATGAATTGGGGCGAGGGGGTGGTGGCAGGTGCAATTAGGTTGCATCTATCTGGTTGAGACATGTTGGTTGGAACAGTTTGTGTCTCCCAATCATTTTTCACGTGTATTTTTGTTTTTTTTATTATTCATTCACGGGATGTGGGTGTCATTGGGAAAGCCAGCATTTATTGCCCATCCCTAAGTGCCCTTGAGAAGGTGGTGGTGAGCCGCCTTTTTGACATCTGAGACTATTTCTCATCTCCAGGTTGTTCCTTGACAACATCAGCCGAAGACTTGACGTCAGCTTCTGCCTGTACGACACTCAACTCTATTTTATCAGCACCTCTCTCGACCCCTTCACTGCCTCTGTATTATCAGGCTGTTTGTCTGACATCTAGTCCTAGATGAGTCAAAATTTCCTCCAGTTAAAAATCGGGAAGACCAAAACCTCTAACCATCCAGACCCTAAACACTGGAATACACTCACTAAACCTCCTTCCCCCTTCACCACTCTTATTTTTTTAAAGATGCTCCTTAAAACCTATTATTTGACAATGTTTAGTCACCCTTCCTAATATCTCCTCCTCCTTTGTAGTGTCAATCGTGGCTCAGTGGGTAGCACACTTGCCTCTGAGTCAGAAGGTTGTGGGTTCACTCCAGGGACTTGAGCAGATAAATCTAGGCTGACACTCCCAGTGCAGTGCTGAGGGAGGGCTGCACTGTCGGAGGTGCCGGCTTTCAGATGAGATGTTAAACCGAGGCCCTGTTTGCTCTCGGGTGGATGTAAAAGATCCCATGGCACTATTTTGAAGAAGAGTCGGGGAGTTATCCCCAGTTCCTGACCAATATTTATCCCTCAACCAACATAACATAAAAACATATTATCTGGTCATTATCACATTGCTAATTGTGGGAGCTTGCTGTGCGCAAATTGGCAGCTGCGTTTCCCACATTACAGCAGTGACTACACTCCAAAAAGTACGTAATTGGCTGTGAAAGGCGCTATATAAATGCAAGTCTTTTTGTCACGGTGTTGATTCTTGCCTGCTTTACGTTCCTGTGAAGCCCCTTGGGACCTTTTACTGTTGACGGTGTATAAATGCAGGTGGTTGTTGTAATGGTCGGTGTATAACCTTCTCACGCTGTGCCCATTTGAACTGTGAAGACCATGCAGCAGTACAGTCATAACTGGCTCTTGATTGGAGTCCACATTCACCCTGGCCCTTTTGCACGCCATGTCAGCAGTTGTTTTTGCTGATACAGTACTGCTGGGCTCTGCTGTGTGATATGTGGGACCCCAAAAGCAAATGTACGGGGCTGATTTCTCAGCAATACTGGAAGCGTTTAACCCACGCTTTGGGACAGTGATGCTGTCGTTCCCTCTGAACATTGGGGCCCTTCGGTTATGGGGTGCAGCATGATGCAGGGAGAGCTGTGTGCCTACAGTCAACTGAACTGCTGGTGTGCAAAAAAAAAACTACCTACACATTGCAGTCTTCCCGGTTCGGGCTGAGCCTGTGCAATGCTGAGGTGATCTGGTGGTCACAGATCTATTACTGATGGTGGGAGGCGCGGAACTGAGGTAATAATCGCACATAAAAATGCATTGGTTTGCGTTGCAACTTCCCTGCAGTGTATTGGCATCGGTGGGTGATATCAGCTCCGTGACTCTCCCTCCGCTCGCTCTGTGTGTTTTCTTTCCTTCTGTCCCTATAGAGAGGCACCTGCCTCCCTTAGAATCATAGAAATTTACAGCACGGAAGGAGGCCATTTCGGCCCACCGTGTCCGCGCCAGCCGGCCGACCGACCAAGAGCTATCCAGCCTAATCCCACTTTCCAGCTCTTGGTCCGTAGCCCTGTAGGTTACGGCACTTCAAGTGCATATCCAAGTACTATTTAAATGTGATGAGGGTTTCTGCCTCTACCACCCTATCAGGCCGTGAGTTCCAGACCCCCACCCCCCTCTGGGTGAAAAAGATTCTCCTCCAATCCCCTCTAAACCTCTTACCAATTGCCCTAAATCCATGCCCCTGGTTGTTGACCCCTCTGCTAAGGGAAATGGGTGCTTCCTATCCACTATATCTAGGTCGCTCATAATTTTATACACCTCGATTAGAAACATAGAAAATAGGTGCAGGAGTCGGCCATTCGGCCCTTCGCGCCTGCACCACCATTCAATAAGATCATGGCTGATCATTCCCTCAGTACCCCTTCCCTGCTTTCTCTCCATACCCCTTGATCCCTTTAGCAGTAAGGACCACATCTAACTCCCTCTTGAATATATCCAATATTAGGTAAATAATCGCACATAAAAGCGCATTGGTTGAGCAGCGACTTCCCTGCAGTGTATTGGCATCGGTGGGTGATATCAGCTCCGTGACTCTCGCTCAGCTCGCTCTGTGTGTTTTCCCTTGTGCTATTCCTGTGGTGAGGCACCCGCCTCTCTTCCGCACTTCCTCACGTGGCCGTGGCTGAGCTGGCCAACTTGCTCTGTGAAGTCTTGGGTTGCAGCCGAACCGCCTCCTCCCGCACCGTGGCCCCGCTGCCTTGAAGCTTGATGTGCTGTGCTGTAACCGTCCTGCATCTCATTTCTTTCTGTTTGTACTGTACGCGTTGGGAACCGAGGGTGGATCGCAGCATTAAGTATCTTGAGTTGGTTCTTGCAGCATCCAAATCTGCGGAGAGTTTTCACAACAACAACAACAACAACTTGCATTGTTATAGTGCCTCTAATGCAGTGAAACGTCCCAAGGCACTTCACAGGAGTATTGTGCGATTTAAAAATTTGACACCGAGCCGCATAAGTAGAAATTAGTGCAGATGACCAAAAGCTTGGGCAAAGAGGTAGGTTTTAAGGAGCGTCCTGAAGGAGGAAAGCGAGGTGGAGAGGTTTAGGCAGGGAGTTCCAGAGCTTGGGGCCTAGGCAACAGAAGGCACGGCCAGCAATGGTTGAGCGATTATAATCAGGGATGCTCAGGAGGGCAGAATTAGAGGAGCACAGATATCTGGCGGGGGGGGGTGGCTGGAGGAGATTAGTGATAGAGAGGAGCGAGGCCATTGAGGGATTGAAATACCTTTCACGTATTTTATCTGAAAGCGTTTCATTCACCGTGAGAGAGAAAGGCAGACTTGCATTTATGTAGTGCCTTTCATGACCTCAGGATGTCTCGAAGTGTTTACAGCCAATTATGTTTTTTAGAACTGTCGTCACTGTTGTAATGTAGCAAGGGCAGAGATTTTTTATAATGGAAGGCAGAATTCTAGAGGCCTTCTAAATTGTTGCATGCACCTTTTTGTCTGGATTTTTTTTGATTCTGTCCTGACTCGCTTCAGAAAAGTTAGTCGGAGGGGTTTATTTTTTTGCTAACTTTCTCGCATGTGGTTTGTTTTGTTAAACGGGGAACGCAGCAACAAATGGAAGGCCACAGCTGGGACCGGAAGAGCCCCAGCAGTGTGGAATACAGCCAGGCGTTGAACACAGGCACTGGGGAAGCGACACCGCTCCCAGATTCTGGAACACCTGGTATTTTAATGTGAGCCTGGTGCGTGAGTGTCGAGGTTTTGTGTGGTGGTTGAGGAGAGGGACCCCAAAGAGCTGATTAAAACCCAAGGCTGTTGCCAAGAGATTTAATTAGCCCGAGCTTCCTTGTTCCTGGATGGAAGGATTAAAGCTTGCTCCACAGCCAATTTACTCATTTAGTGATCTAACCGCTAATAGTGTATAAACCAAATGCTCGAGTATTTCTCTTCCAATTACTTACTCCTGAAGCTTTAGATCAGTTTCCCGAAGTCCGACGCCCAATTAGTGGTATTATGGCTCACTAACCTCTTGAAATATTTTTTTTAAAACCATGCAATAATGAGGGGATTCGTCCATTTACTTTTTGAAGAATTGTAACTCTTCCTGCCTCCTTTCCAGTGGCCAACTTGCGGCAGAATAGAGGGGTAGCCTGGTCTCCTAGCAACTGCCGCTGCTGCTGTTGACGTTGGTTGAATCATAAGAGCAGATTGATGCAGAGCCCCACCCCTGGTCCCAGAGTTTCTCCTTGTTAAGAAAGACTTGCATTTATATAGCGCCTTTCACGACCACCAGACATCTCAAAGCGCTTTACAGCCAATAAAGTACTTTTGGAGTGTGGCCACTGTTGTAATGTAGGAAACGCGGCAGCCAATTTGCGCACAGCAAGCTCCCACAAACAGCAATGTGATAATGACCAGATAATCTGTTTTTTTTTAATGTTATGTTGATTGAGGGATAAATATTGGCCCCAGGACACCAGGGAGAACTCCCCTGCTCTTCTTAGAAATAGTGCCATGGGATCTTTTACATCTAACTGAGAGAGCAGACGGGGCCTCGGTTTAACATCTCATCCGAAAGAGGAAGATCTCTGGGCTAGAAGGGTTCTGCATTTCTCCAAGGTAAATATTGGGAAATAAAGAGAGGGGCAAGAATGGAAATCAACACCATCAGCCAACAGTTCCAACTCTCCTTGCAGCAGAGATGAGATTTGGAATGCGCGAGAGTGGTTTGCTAAAATTGTACCAACCACTTGTTGCTCCAGGCGGCTCTTGCGCTTTAATGACGAAGGATTTGCTCAAAGAAGCAATGAGATTCCTTGCAGGCTGATATCCACCACTGGAAATCTGTCGGACTTTTAAGGGGCGTGTGAATGAGTGCCTTTGCAAATTGCAATAATATTTCTGTCCTAAACAAAATGGACAGCACATCTGCTGTGAGGCCTGTATAGAGCGGTTGTAGAGACTGTCTACTGTGTTTCAGACATGTCTTCGAACACACTGTTCCTCAAGTCTGGAAAGTATTCTACAACTTGTGTTTTCCCAGGATCTTAAAAAAACTCGTGGAACTTGTTACATCCCTCTGTCTTCCTTCAGCTCGTTAAAGCTTAATGTTGTGCCAATTTGTCTCGCCTCTGTCCTACGGTTTTCAACCTTGGTGATGGACTGTGCTGTGGACCACAGCCTTTCACCGAAGTTTCCCATTTTATGTAAAAGTTTTGGGAAGCATAAGTGGCGCTGGAGGTGTCTCTCTGTCGTGCACACGCGCGCACAAACAACCGTCATTTCTTCTGACCTTGGGGAGGAAGCCAATCTATAGAAAAGCTTCCCCATCAATGATCGAGGGATAAATATTGGCCAGGATACCGGGGATAACTCCCCTGCTCTTTGAGGGGGACAGGGAGCGGTGGGTCTGCATCAATCTGTTCTTGCCCTTCCCCATCAGTTTGCCCCTCATTGACTGTGGTCACTAAATAGCGATTAAACTTTGTGACTAAAGGAACGAATGAATTTAAGCATAGAATCATAGAATGGAAGGAGGCCATTTGGCCCGTCGAGCCCAAGCCGGCTCTCTGCAAGACCACCTCAGCTAATCCCACTCCCCCCCCCCACTCCCCCCCCCCAGCCCTTTCTCCGTAGCCCTGAAAATTATTTTCTTTCAGGTACTTATCCAACTCCCTTTTGAAAGCCGCGATTGATTCTGCCTCCACCACCCTTTCAGGCCATGCATTCCAGATCCTAACCACTTGCTGTGTTTAAAAGAAAGTTTTTTCTTATGTCATCTTTGATTCTTTTGCCAATCACCTTAAATCTGTGTCTTCTGGTTCTCCACCCTTCCACCAATGGGAACAGTTTCTATCTACTTTGTCTAGACTCCTCATGATTTTGAACACCTCTATCCCTCAGTCTCTCTCTCTCCTTCCAACTTATTAGCAGAATAATGTGTTGTGCATTACATCGTATAATATTGCCTTCCTTCTAAAACAGTGCAACCCTTCCCCCACCCTGACTTACCATGAGCAATGCCATGGGAAGTCTGGTTGTAAATTAAAAGGCGATCAATGGGTTTTATTTACTCTGAGGGTGGCTGTTGTGAACATACTGGTCCATATTTGCAACTAGGGAACGAACGCCAATACTCCCCACCCACCAGCAGCCACGTAATCTGGGAGAGGCAAAAAAATATAATAATACAGAAAGCTAGGCAAATTCTGTGATTATTCCTCTCCAAATCCAGAAGTTGATCAAGAGAGTTCCACGAATCAACAAAGATCGGGAGGCAGGTTACCCAACATCCTATCTACCCTTTTGTATACAGCGATAGCTAACTCCTCCAGCAACCTGAGGCCAGTAACATAGATGCATTTAAGGAGAAGTTAGATAAATACATAAGGGAGAAAAGAATAGAAGGATTTGCTTTTAGGGTTAGATGAAGAATAGTGGGAGGAGGGCCTGTGGAGCATAAACCCACGGTATAAGCCAGTTGCTCTGCAGTCAATTCTATGTAACCTGTCCAGCTTCCATTTGAATATCGCTCGTTCATACATGTGCTCAGTCTCTCGGAAATCCTGTGTTTTTCTAGAGTAGAAAGGTTCAGCGCTCTCGGCCTATTGCGATAACGAAGAGTTTTTGTTCGGTGTGAATCTAGTGGCACTCTTCTGAATCTTTTACAGAGCCTCCTCTCCCCATGTGTGGGGATCTGAACTGAACACGATTCGAGGTGAGGTCCAACCTAGGCACGAGTTGTGGATCTTAATAAACTTTGGAAGGATATGGATTTTGTTTGGGTGGTGGAGGCAAATTGAAATACCTGCAATGCAAGCTCAAATTGAGAACTTAAAATAATTACAATAAGTTCACAAGCTATGTGACTATCAATAATATGTTGCTGTTGTTTATGTGTAATCATTAACTATAGGCAAGGCCATCGATGTTTACCTGATTTTTCAGGTTCAGGTACAGGTACCACTGAGGTCATTGCTTTATTCTCCCTTTTACAGGCATCTCTGTTTGTACTCTGTTTAAGTCTCTTTTCTCTTCCTTCAGCCTGGAGCTTGGGGTAGTTTAGGAAATGAATATTGTATAGTATTGCTGATAAGGCTATGTTTTTCTGTTCAATCTTCCTTTCTCCAAATAGTTTGATGCAAGTATTCAGCTGGAAGACAGAGTTTCTGTAAAATGCTCGAATTGCAAAGCAGAAAGAAATAACTTGCCTTTATTGCATGCTAAAATGCTTTACAGCCAACGAATTGCTTCTGAAGTGCATTGCCTGCAGTTTTGTAGGCAGCCATAGCAGCCATGTTGTGCATAGTACAGTCAGACAGACAGCAATAGCTGATGACCAGTTACTTTGTTGTTGGTTGAGGGAATGTTGGCCAGGCCTTTCTCCTTCAATACCCAGGGGATCTTTTACTTCCACTTGAACTATCAGAACAGATCAGGCCTGCGTTGTCTTTGTCCATCTGAAGAATAGCACCTCTAACAGTGCAGCCTTCCCTCCGTACTGCATGGAAAGCCAACCTGGATTGGGTGCAAGTGCTGCAGCTGGGCTAGAGCTCTTCACCTTCTGATCCTGAGGCGAGAAAGCTACCAACTGAGCCAGGCTGGTGGCTTCATTTAGAACATAAGAAATAGGAGAAGGCCATACATAGAAACATAGAAAATTGGTGCAGGAATAGGCCATTCGGCCCTTCGAGCCTGCACCGCCATTCAATAAGATCCTGGCTGATCATGCAACTTCAGTACCCCATTCCTGCTTTCTCTCCATACCCCTTGATCTCTTTAGCCGGAAGGGCCACATCTAACTCTCTTTGGAATATATCTAATGAACAGGCCTCAACAACTTTCTGCGATAGAGAATTCCACATGCTCACAACTCTTGAGTGAAGAAGTTTCTTCTCATCTCGGTCCTAAATGGCTTACCCCTTATCCTTAGACTGGGACCCCTGGTTATGGACTTCCCCAACATCGGGAACATTCTTCCTGCATCTAACCTGTCCAATCCCATCAGAATTTTATATGTTTCTATGAGATCCCCTCTCATTCTTCTAAATTCTAGTGAATATAAGCCTAGTTGATCCAGTCTTTCTTCATATATCAGTCCTGTCATTCCGGGAATCAGTCTGATGAACCTTCGCTGCACTCCCTTAATAGCAAGAATGTTCATCCTCAGATTAGGAGACCAAAACCGTACACAATATTCAAGGTGTGGCCTCACCAAGGCCCTGTACAACTGCAGTAAGACCTCCCTGCTCCTATACACACATCCTCTCGCTATGAAGGCTAACATGCCATTTGCCTCCTTCACCGCCTGCTGTACCTGCATGCCAACTTTCAATGACTGATGTACCATGACACCCAGGTCTCGTCGCACCTCCCCTTTTCCTAATCTGTCACCATTTAGATAAGCTGCCTTCCTGTTTTTACCACCAAAGTGGATAACAAATAAGATCATGGCTGATCATCAACCTCAACTCCACGTTGCCGCCCGATCCCCATATCCCTTTGATTCCCCTAGATTCTATCTCGTTGTCCTCCCAACCTTAAATATATTCAGACACGCATCATCCACAGCCCAAGTGCACATCCAAGTACCTTTTAAATGTTATGAGGGTTTCTGCCACTACCACCCTTTCAGGCAGTGAGTTCCAGACCCCCACCACCCTCTGGGTGAACAAATGTCTCCTCAAATCCCCTCTTAAAGCTCCTACCAATTACTTTTTACAGCCCTTGGTACTGTACCTTACACAGGAAAAACTTGGAAATCCACTGGTGTGTAGAACATAAGAAATAGGAGCAGGAGTAGGCCATACAGCCCCTCGAGCCTGCTCTGCCATTCAATAAGATCATGGCTGATCATCGACCTCAACTCCACTTTCCTGCCCGATCCCCAGATCCCTTGATTCCCCTAGATTCTATCTATCTAATCTATCTATCTCAGCTTTAAATATATTCAGACACTCAGCATCCACAGCCCTCTGGGTCAGAGAATTCCAAAGATTCACAACCCTCAGTGAAGAAATTCCTCCTCATCTCTGTCTTAAATGGCTGACCCCTTATCCTGAGACTGTGCCCCCTGGTTCTAGACACACCAGCCCGGGGGAAACAACCTCTCAGCATCTCCTCTGTCAATCCCCTTCAGAATCTTGTGTGTTTCAATGAGATCACCTCTCATTCTTCTAAATTCCAGTATAGGCCCATTCTACACAATCTCTACACAATCTATCATAAGACATTTCAATCATCCTTCATTTCTAGCAGGATGAACTTCAGTAGACTAAATGACCTTTCTTACCTCTGACTTTTCCTGTGTAATTATATATTCATATTGTTTTGTGTTCAGATATGTACATTTGGATGATTCAGAAACGATGTACATTGCCGAGGTGTTGAAGGGTAATTATGTCGGATCACTCGTTACTGAGCCACTCAACGAATTCAAGCTGTGCTGTAATTTCAACATTTACCAATTGAGTTTCAGGATAGAACTATAAAAGGTACCGATTTAAGGAAACTGAAACTTAGTCTTTTTTTGTGAGCCCATTCCTGGTTAGAGGATAAACTCTTTAAATAAATTCCTTTTATTAATGGTTTACGGTTACACAGTTCACTAGTCTCTCTCCAAACTGCTCCAGCTGGTCGGTGGGTACGAGATGGAACATATCAAGTTAATCTTACACTGTGGGAAAGTTTCAGTGGGAGCTCATTTACAGTTCAAGGAAGCTATAATTTTTTTTTACACCAAATCTCTGAGACACTGCATCTCCATAATAACGTGAGAATTTGATGCTAAGCCAATTCCCCTTTACACATTACTTCCGTACTATATTACATTTGTTAAAATTCTGCATGCTTTGAAGGTAGATTGAAATTCCTTTTATAGGTTCTTGCACTTGCTACAGTATTACTTTCCTTTTTAGCTCACTTGTTGATATTTAACGCTGGATGCTGTTGATAATATGCTGGGTTAGCTTAGGGGGGGGATTGTTTATACATAGGATATGTGGCACAGAAACAGGCCACCCGGTCCAACCAGTCCATGTCGGCATTTATGCTCCACTCGAGCCTCCTCCCATCTTTCCTCATCTAACTTTATCAGCATAACCCTCTATTCCCTTCTCCCTCATGCTTGTCTAGCCTCCCCTTAAATGTACCTATTTGCCTCAGCCACTCCCTGTGGTAGCGAGTTCCACTTTTTGGGTAAAGAATTTTCCCTATTGGATTTCTTGGTGACTATCTTATATTTATGCTCTTCTCCTATCTTACAGTTATGCTCTTCTCTACAAATGGGAATATTCTCTCTCTCTTCATTCTATCAAAACCTTTCATAATTTTAAAGACCTCTACTGGGTCATCTCTCAGCTGCCTTTTTTCAAGAGAAAATAGACCCAGCCTGTTCATTCATTCCTGATGTGTATGTGCTCGCATCTTCTCTTTTGCCCCTCCACCTCCAGGCAGATGTGTTGAGACAGGCAAGTTCACATCTGTAAGGAAAGCCCAACTTTTAACTTTGAACCCCTAGTTTCACAGTTGAGTTGCGTTGCTGCTGTTGGGCCTGCTGTGTGCTGGTCATCCCTGTGCCCAAGCTGGTTACCTTTTTGGGTAACTTGGGTGCAGACCACAGAGCTTTGTGGCCCCTGTGCAACATTTAAATTAATGTACTGGTGGATTTGCATATATTACAAGCTGCAGATATCATCAAGTCTTGGTGTTCTGACTGACTTAGGCTCCTTTGATCTGTGAAACCAACCGCACTGAAAACAAACCTTTGCAAACCTCGTGGCCCGTGAAGGTCGCGCAAAACAAACTGTAAGTTAGCAATAGAAGTGCGCATAGAAGCATCAGTTGACTGGGAGTCATGGTTTGCATTGCCAAGACTTGCAGATTCCCCATCACCCCTGGCCTCTGGTTTGGACAGCGTTCCTTTTTTCCAGATTCTTACAAAGCTCCTCAGCAACATGTGTCAAGGATTGTAGCTTTGTTTAGAACTCCAGTGTATTGATGGGAAACGACCGGCCAGATCATTTTACGTAGAAGCCAAGGGCCAGTTAATGTTTTGCTATTTTGTGATGTCAACCATAATCTTCTTGCTAGCAAAATATTTAGTGAATATTTTTCTGTCCCAGTAAAATACAATTCCTCCTCTCGCCTTCCTTGGTAAATGATGGGACTGCCTTGTAATCTTCTCCTCTGTCCAGGCTCAAACATTTGAAAGAAAAAAACAAGACAGACTTGCAATTATAGTGCGCCTTTCATGACCACCAGACGTTGCAAAGCACTTTACAGCCAACAAAATACTTTTTGAAGTGTAGTCACTGTTGTGATGTGGGAAATGCAGCAGCCAATTTACACCCAGCAAGCTCCCACAAACAGCAATGTCTCATCCAAAGGACGCGCCTCCGACAGTGCAACACTCCCTCAGCACTGCACTGGAGTGTCAGCCTAGATTTTTGTGTTTCAGTCTCTGGATTCGGACTTGAACCCACAACCTTCTGATTTAGGCGAGAGTGCTACCCACTGAGCCATGGCTGATGCAGCTTGGATTGGTATTACCTAGAATGTCTACGGTATCCCCTATGTGACTCTGTGTTCAGGCGAGTCAGAGTGAATTGGGGCTGGGTGGGGGGGTGGGCGGCGGTGGGGGTAGCTGGTGGTAAGAAATAAATAAGAGCAGCAAGGCAAACCAGGTGATATGGTGTGTTCGACACTGGCCTTTCACCACTGGGACTTTGGATCTAATCCAGCATTGACTGGTGGCATGAACGTGTTCACATTTGGAGTACAGTGCACAGTTCTGGTCTTGATATTATAGAGGCTATCTCATCCGCCATCCTCCTTGTTGACGATAGACACGCCAACGTCAGTATTCTCGATCAGGCCAACATCCCCAGCATCGAAGCACTGGCCACACTCAACCAGCTCCGTTGGGCGGGTCACGTCGCCTGCGTGTCCAACACAAGACTCCCAAAGCAAGCGCTCCACTCTGAACTCCTACACGGCAAGCGAGCCCCAGGTGGGCAGAGGAAACGTTTCAAGGACACTCTCAAAGCCTCCTTGATAAAGTGCAACATTCCCACCGACACCTGGGAGTCCCTGGCCAAAGATTGCCCTAAGTGGAGGAAGAGCATCCGGGAGGGTGCTGAGCACCTAGAGTCTCGTCGCCGAGAGCATGCACAAAACAAGCGCAGACAGCAGAAGGAGCGCGCGGCAAACCAGTCCCACCCACCCTTTCCTTCAACCAATGTCTGTCCCACCTGTGACAGAGACTGTAATTCCTGTATTGCACTGTTGAGTCACCTGAAAACTCACTTTTAGAGTGGAAGCAAGTCTTCCTCGATTTTTGAGGGACTGCCGATGATGATTATAGAGACACTGGAAAAGGTGCGAAAGAGATTCACAGGGATGATACCAGAATTGAGAGAATATACTTATCTGGAAAGGCTGAATGGGCAGGGCTCTTTTCTCTAGAAAAAAGACCGAGGGGAGTCCAAAACGAGATGCCATAAATAATAGATAGTCACTAACAAATCCAGGAGGGAATTCAGGGGAAACCTGTTTACCCAGAGTGCTGAAAATGAGGAATAGTTGAGGCAAATAGCATAGTTACATTTAAGCAGAAGCTAGATAAATGCATGAGGGAGAAAGTAGAAGAAAGATATGCTGATGGGGCGAGGTGAAGTCGACTGGGAGGCTCATGTCGAGCATTAATGCAGGCATAGACTAGTTGGGCTGAATGGCCTGTGTCTGTGCTGCAGACCGTTACTCTCTGTAATTCTCACACTTTTTATGTATCCTATGTAAAATAAATTCATACCGGGCATGAACTTATGCCACAAAACTGTCCACTTCGAAGCCAATTTGAATAGGCCCTTGGCTGGGCCACAGTTGGTGTGCGAAACAGAGTGAAGGGATCTGTATTACACCTGACTGTTCGACCCACAAGACTGAATTTCTAGCACTGATACCCCCTGCCTTGAGCTCCAAAAAAAATTGAAGAACAGCAAATTCACAATGATGAGGTGAGCCTTTTAGCTTCAGTATTTATATACTTCAAGCCGAGGTGTCCGCCTTTAGTGGGCAGGCAAACGCAGTTAGATGCTACGGAGAGTTAGAATACTCGAAGTGGACAACTTTCCTCATCTTTTGACTTTTCTTTATGTTCTGAAAAGGCCAGAAATTCAGTTTTTGGTGAAAGCGGTATTTTTTCACCCAAATTATCGCTTTCACTACGCGACCGCCACGAGGCCTAAAATTTCGGCTTCGATTTGCGCAGCAGTAAAAATCGGCGTTGCACGAGGATTCGTGGCGCAAGCCGCAAATGTTCTGCAACTTTACTCCAAGGCCGATGCCGCTGCAAGAGAGGCCATGGGAGGGGGGTAAAACGCCCCCCAAAAAATTGCAAAAAGCAAAAAATAAAGCATCGCAAAATATTCACAAGACACTTGGGTATTGAATTGCTGAAAAATAATTTTAAAATAAAAACTTTAACTTACCTTTTTTGCAGGTCTTTATACCGACCGTTGTTCCAAGGGCTGCAACGCAGGTTTTTTCCTGGTGGTTTTTTTCATGCAGAATACGGGGTGCGCGCTGAACGGAATTTTTGGCGAAAGCATTATTTTGAGTCTTACATGGCGGCGGTCCTCTCCCCAGTGGTATTTATAAAACACCGCCGCAAGACTTCTCCGAATTTTCCTGTCGCACCGTTTTCCGCCAAAAACTGCAAAATATTGCCCAAAAAAACGGGTGCAAATTTGGTGAATTTTTAGCCCTTCGAGTTTTTAATCTTGAGCGCTTTTACATTTCATTAAAAAGAATAATTCAGTTAAGTGGCGCCGGACCGCCCCTGTTTGATGAACTTGTGGTCGGAGGCTTCCCTCCGGGTGGATGCCTCCGAAGCGCAATAAAAGTCCGCCCCTACCGGATGGTCCTGGATCCACGGCGATTTGCGTTCCTGCGCCTCCATGTGTAGGCCTGGGTAGAGGCCCTGTATCCCAGGGGCGCAGGCGGCTCGCAAGCGCCCCTGGGATCACGTGACCTGGCCCAGCCAATCAGAAAAGGGGAATTCCCATTATGATTATGGGGATTCCATTTATGTACGCCACTGAAATAAAACATTACATATTTAAAATCAATTAAAATACAATGCAATTGAACATTTGAAAGAAGAAAAATCTTTTTTGAAAAATAAATGTAAACATTTTTCAAGGGGCCAAAAATAACAGACATTTTACAGGTGTTTAAATGTTAAAATGATGTAATAAATTTTATTTTGATATTTTATTTCCACCCTTATGCTGGTAAAAGGAAGGGCTCCCACCAGCTTTTACCAGACATGAGTTTCCTGGGCATTCACTGGGCAAAGAGCCCAACCCAACTCTCCGCCAGCAAATGTCCATTTCCTGGGGATACTGATGATCTGCCGAAGATTTTTGACAGAAGGTTCTGTCAAACATCCGGGCCGTTGTTTGCTTTGGCTCCGTGCATGTGCCAACAATTGCACAGTTTGAGAAATGATGAAACCTGTTTATTTTCTCCACCTAGTAACCTGTAATCAATGAGATGCAAATGATTTTAATCATCCCTATTGCATCAATTTAAATTGTATATCCATAAAATTTCACAAGCAGTACCTCATAACTTTGACAACAAAAAATCAAAGCAGCAGCTAGCTTTTCTGCAAACTGTGCTGATGTCATGTGCACAGTTTGCTGTGGATGAATCGTCTCCATTGTCTGCACTTGTCTTTTCTACTGTAGCTATGCACCAAATGCAGCCCTTTGGGATCTCCTGAAGTCAACTTTCATCTTCCATACTTTCTTGTAAAAATCTCCCTCTTGTTAAAATTGTTTTTGTTTTAACTGGGGGCAAAGGCAGAAACTAATCTTTTGTCACTGGCAAATGAAAATGTTATTTTGTTTCGGGCGCCCGTTGTACACAACTAGCAGTTCCAGGTCGGGGAGCAGCACGGGCAGATGAAGAGTGAAGCCTTTTCGATTCGATGTGCCTCGATCTCAATCCCAGAATCACATACCTCACTGTAGCATTTTAATCTTCCACACCAGCCGTTCTCCACAGGTTCTCTGAGTGATGCTGGCAATTTAATGCCATATTGTAGGCAGTTTTGTGCTGTGAAGCCTCATGCCTACTAGGGGACTGGATTGAGATTGTCCAGACTCATTTTGTATGGGACCCTTACTGCACATAAAGGCTCAGTTTGAAGGCAGTCAGCTGCACACCAGGTTAGATGTGGACCAATGTTTTTCCTCTTCCAACAATGAACAGGGGCTCGCAGAGAAAGCCCCCCCCCCCCCACCCTCCAAACCCCCAATTGTGATGTTCCCATTGTCCACGGCAGCCATGCTTGTGGCTTTTCTGTGCTGCCTTATGGGTAATCGAGAGCTATTGGCTCCCTCCAAGAAGGTTGATTTTTGCCTAACCCTGCGTCATTTTAGGGCTCTTGCAGGCGGGAGAGAAAAGAGACTTTCACCCCAGCTGCAATTAGAGTGGCAAAAGGAAACTGTGTGAGAATCCCATTGTATTAGCAAGCTTGCAGGAGATGCTGCGTTACAATTTGGTGTTTGTAAGGCAGGCTGTAAAAGTGTTGTGATGTTCAGACCAAGGCCCAATGTTTTTGGTGTCTTATGTTTTTACACAGGATTACGTCGGATATACGGCACAGAAACAGGCTATTTTGCCCAACCAGTCCGTGTCGACGTTTATGTTCCACTTGAGCCTCCTCCCGTCTTTCCTCATCTAAATCTATCAGCATAACCCTCTATTCCCTTCCCCCTCATATGCTTGTCTAGCCTCCTCTTAAATGCATCGATACTATTTGTTGTGTATCGAAGAACTCCACGAGGCTGAGTGCTGTGAGCTAAACTTAGTAGAAACATATGGGCCCAAGTTTCCACATGATTTGCGCCTGATTTTTAGGAGCAACTGGTGAAGAATGGACTATCTTAGAAATCGCAATTCTCCACATTTTTTTTTCTGCAGTTCTAGTCAGTTAGAACAGTTTCACTTTGGAACAGAATTTTTTTCTTCAAAAGGGGGCGTGTCCGGCCACTGACGCCTGATTTGAAAGTTTCCACAGTGAACACGTACTCCAAACTAACTTAGAATGGAGCAAGTGAAGATTTTTGTAGAACTGAAAAAACCTTGTCTACACATTAAAAAATCAGGCACAGGTTACAAATTAGGCGTCCAGAACGAGGTGGGGGGTGGGGGGGGGGGCGGGGGGAAGGGAAGTCATTAAATTCTATAATAAATCCTTATTTATACTTTATACAAATATTATACAAATAAATCCAACCTGAATAAAAATTTATAAGCAAAGAAAAGATTAAATAAACCATCTTCCTACCTGTGTGAAAGTGCTTCAGCCAGGGAGAATGCTGCAGGAAGCCTCACAAGTTGAGGCAGCCGTTCGTTCCCGCGGCGGGGTGGGGGGGGAAGGAGGCAGTCGTTCGTTCCTGCGGGGAGGGGGGGGGGAGAGGGAGAGAGGAGGGAAACGGCTGCCTCAACTTTGAGGCTTCCTGCAGCCTTCTCACTGCTGCAAGAAGCCTCAGTGCTGATGTGCTGATGGCAATGTGCTTTTATTAAAAAATGTTCCAAAATTAAACAGCTATAAAGAACTACAAAAATGGCCGAGTGCCAATGTTTCCTTCACACTGCGCGTGCGTGAACGCTCCAACGCGCACGCGCAGGGTTGCCGGCAGGAAAAAAACTAATTTAAATGGTACCCGCCCCCTCCCAGTTACAAAATCGGCGTGAGTGGTAGGCTCCGCCCCCCCCTGGGCGCCGCGCCAAGCAGACATGGAGCTGCAGGGCGCTCCAGAATCGCGCCTTTTTTTTCCGGCGCCGTTTTTGGCGCGAAAAACGGGCGCCCAGCTCGGAGGGGCGCCCGTTTTTTATCGTGTGGCAACTTGGGGCCATAGAAACAGAAACATAGAAAATAGGTGCAGGAGTAGGCCATTTGGCCCTTCGAGCCTGCACCGCCATTCAATGAGTTCATGGCTAAACATGCAACTTCAGTACCCCATTCCTGCTTTCTCGCCATACCCCTTGATTCCCCCTAGTAGTAAGGACTACATCGAACTCCTTTTTGAATATATTTAGTGAATTGGCCTCAACAACTTTCTGTGGTAGAGAATTCCACAGGTTCACCACTCTCTGGGTGAAGAAGTTTCTCCTCATCTCAGTCCTAAATGGCTTACCCTTTATCCTTAGACTGTGACCCCTGGTTCTGGACTTCCCCAACATTGGGAACATTCTTCCTGCATCTAACCTGTCTAAACCCATCACAATTTTAAACGTTTCTATGAGGTCCCCTCTCATTCTTCTGAACTCCAGTGAATACAAGCCCAGTTGATCCAGTCTTTCTTGATATGTCAGTCCCACCATCCCGGGAATCAGTCTGGTGAACCTTCGCTGCGCTCCCTTAATAGCAAGAATGTCCTTCCTCAAGTTAGGAGACCAAAACTGTACACAATACTCCAGGTGTGGCCTCACCAAGGCCCTGTACAACGGTAGTAACACCTCCCTGCCCCTGTACTCAAATTCCCTCGCTATGAAGGCCAACATGCCATTTGCTTTCTTAACCGCCTGCTGTACCTGCATGCCAACCTTCAATGACTGATGCACCATGACACCCAGGTCTCATTGCACCTCCCCTTTTCCTAATCTGTCACCATTCAGATAATAGTCTGTCTCTCTGTTTTTACCACCAAAGTGGATAACCTCACATTTATCCACATTATACTTCATCTGCCATGCATTTGCCCACTCACCTAACCTATCCAAATCACTCTGCAGCCTCATAGCATCCTCCTCGCAGCTCACACTGCCACCAAACTTAGTTTCATCCGCAAATTTGGAGATACTACATTTAATCCCCTCGTCTAAATCATTAATGTACAATGTAAACAGCTGGGGTCCCAGCACATAACCTTGCGGTACCCCACTAGTCACTGCCTGCCATTCTGAAAAGTCCCCATTTACTCCTACTCTTTGCTTCCTGTCTGCCAACCAGTTCTCAGTCCACGTCAGCACACTACCCCAATCCCATGTGCTTTAACTTTGCACATTAATCTCTTGTGTGGGACCTTGTCGAAAGCCTTCTGAAAGTCCAAATACACCACATCAACTGGTTCTCCCTTGTCCACTCTACTGGAAACATCCTCAAAAAATTCCAGAAGATTTGTCAAGCATGATTTCCCTTTCACAAATCCATGCTGACTTGGACCTATCATGTCACCTCTTTCCAAATGTGCTGCTATGACATCCTTAATAATTGATTTCATCATTTTACCCACTACCGATGTCAGGCTGACCAGTCCATAATTCCCTGTTTTCTC
Organism: Pristiophorus japonicus; assembly: GCF_044704955.1. Classification (NCBI taxonomy): domain Eukaryota; kingdom Metazoa; phylum Chordata; class Chondrichthyes; family Pristiophoridae; genus Pristiophorus; species Pristiophorus japonicus. The sequence continues at coordinate 25,215,713 of NC_091993.1, forward strand.
TCTCCATCCTTTTTTTAAAAGTGGGGTTACATTGGCTACCCACCACTCCAGAGGAACTGATCCAGAGTCAATGGAATGTTGGAAAATGACTGTCAATGCATCTGCTATTTTCAAGACCACCTCCTTAAGTACTCTGGTTTGCAGTCCATCAGACCTTGGGGATTTATCGGCCTTCAATCCCATCAATTTCCCCAACACAATTTCCCAACTAATAAGGATTTCCCTCAGTTCCTCCTTCTTACTAGACCCCTTTTATATCCGGAAGGTTGTTTGTGTCCTCCTGAGTGAATACCGAACCAAAGTACTTGTTCAATTGGTTTGCCATTTCTTTGTTCCCGTTATGACTTCCCCTGATTCTGACTGCAGAGGACCTACGTTTGTCTTTACTTTTTCCCTTTACATATCTATAGAAACTTTTGCAGTCCGTCTTAATGTTCCCTGCAAGCTTCCTCTTGTACTCTATTTTCCCTGCCATAATCAAACCCTTTGTCCTCCTCTGCTGAGTTTTAAATTTCTCCCAGTCTCCGGGTTCACTGCTATTTCTGACCAATTTGTATGCCACTTCCTTGGCTTTAATACTATCCCTGATTTCCCTAGATAGCCACGGTTGAGCCACCTTCCCTTTTTTATTTTTACGCCAGACAGGAATGTACAATTGTTGTAGTTCATCCATGCGGTCTCTAAATGTCTGCCATTGCCCATCCACAGTCAACCCCTTAAGTATCATTTGCCAATCTATCCTAGCCAATTCACGCCTCATACCTTCAAAGTTAGCCTTCTTTAAGTTCTGGACCATGGTCTCTGAATTAACTGTTTCATTCTCCATCCTAATGCAGAATTCCACCATATTATGGTCACTCTTCCCCAAGGGGCCTCTCACAACGAGATTGCTAATTAATCCTCTCTCATTACACAACATTCAGTCTAAGATGGCCACCTCCCTTGTCGGTTCCTCGACATATTGGTCTAGAAAACCATCCCTTATGCCCTCCAGGAAATCCTCCTCCACCGTATTGCTTCCAGTTTGGTTAGCCCAATCTATATGCATATTAAAGTCACCCATGATAACTGCTGCACCTTTATTGCATGCACCCCTAATTTCCTGTTTGATGCCCTTCCCAACATCACTACTACTGTTTGGAGGTCTGTACACAACTCCCACTAACGTTTTTTGCCCTTTGGTGTTCTGCAGCTCTACCCATATAGATTCCACATCATCCAAGCTAATGTCCTTCCTAACTATTGCATTAATCGCCTCTTTAACCAGCAATGCTACCCCATCTCCTTTTCCTTTTATTCTATCCTTCCTGAATGTTGAATACCCATGGATGTTGAGTTCCCAGCCCTGATCATCCTGGAGCCACGTCTCTGTAATCCCAATCACTTCATATCTGTTAACATCTATTTGCACAGTTAATTCATCCACCTTATTACGGATACTCCTTGCATTAAGACACAAAGCCTTCAGGCTTGTTTTTTTTAACACCCTTTGTCCTTTTAGAATTATGATGTAGTGTGGCCCTTTTTGTTTCTTGCCTTTGTTTAATCGGCCTCCACTATTGCTTTCGACCTTTCTACCATCTGTTTCTGACTCCATATTACTTTGCCCTATCTCGCTGCATAGGTTCCCATCCCCCTGCCATATTAGTTTAAACACTCCCGAACTGCATTAGCAAATGTTACCCCTAGGACATCAGTTCCAGTCCTGCCCAAGTGCAGACCGTCCCTTTTGTACAGGTCCCACTTCCCCAGAACTGGTTCCAATGTCCTAAGAATTTGAATCCCTCCCTCTTGCACCACTGCTCAAGCCACGTATTTATTCTAACTATCCTGCTCCCTCTAATCTGATTAGCACGTGGCACTGGTAGCAATCCAGAGATTACTACCTTTGAGGTCCTACTTTTTAATTTAACTCCTAGCTCCCTAAATTCAGCTTGTAGGTCCTCTTCCCACTTCTTACCTATTTCGTTGGTACCTACATGCACCACGACAACTGGCTGTTCACCCTCCCTCTCCAGAATGCTCTGCAGTCGCTCCGAGACATCCTTGACCCTTGCACCAGGGAGGCAACATACCATCCTGGAGTCTCGGTTGTGGCCGCAGAAACTCCTATCTATTCCCCTTACAATAGAGTCCCCTATCACTATAGCTCTCCCACGCTTTTTCCCACCCATCTGTGCAGCAGAGCCACCCACGGTGCAGTGAACCTGGCTGCTGGTGCCTTCCCCTGGTAAGTCATCTCCCCCAACAGTATCCAAAACGGTATATCTGTTTTGGAGGGAGATGACCGCAGGGGACTCCTGCACTACCTTCCTGCTCTTGCCTTGTCTCTTGGTCACCCATTCACTATCTGTCCTAACCCTTACCTGCGGTGTGACCAACTCATTAAATGTGCTATCCACAACATTCTCAGCATCGCACGTGCTCCAGAGTGAGTCCATCCGCAGCTCCAGTGCCGTCATGCGGTCTGTCAGGAGTTGCAGCTGGACACACTTCCCGCACATAGTAGCCAGGGACACTGGAAGCATCCCTGACTTCCCACATAGCACAGGAGGAGCATGACACAGGTCCGAGCTCTACTGCCATGACTTAACCCTTAAATTAATTTACTTACTAAAATTTACTTAAACACCAAACAGCTGCTTAGTAGTTCGCTGCCAATTAAACCAATCTAAAAGCCAGTCGAACATCCAACCACTTACCAGCTTGGCTGTGACATCACCTCTTGATTTCGCACCTCTTTATTTTTGTTTGCAGTTGGTTGGGCTGGTCTCTGGGCCTCCGTCTCCTACTCTCGCACTCCTTATCAGTTGCTCTAGTGTCAGCACTGGTAGGAAAAACAAGACAAAACAGCACCTGCCACCCCCACTTGCCTGAACTCACCCACTTACCAAACTCACAAATGCCACTCCATGCTGTTGCACTCCGTGTGATCTTAGTCGTCTTTATTTCAACTCCAGAGTGCCTAAATAACATGGCGGCCAACCTTTTATACCGGCCCTGCACGTGTGTGCAGGTGACCATTAGAACTCCAACAGTCGCGCCCTCTCGTGGCAAATATTACATGGTTACATACATAACATCACTCCCCCCCCCCCCCCCCCCCCAAAACTTCGGTACAGTTGAGGCGATCTGGAACCCTTCGCTCCCTGGTTGATCGTCTAAGTTCAAACCCTGGCGTGTGTGAGTTGGTCGGGCCATTGCTGCACTGCACCGTGGCTGGTCTGACCGGACTGTCCGGAACGGTGGGTTCATCCTCGTGATTGACAGCGAGGTCGATTGCTGGTTGGGTGTGTGTTGATGGATCGTCGATGGTGATATCCTCTTCAAGTCGTTCCTGGTTGTCAGTAAATCGCAATTTGATCTAATCTAAATGCTTTCTGCACGTTTGGCCATTTAACAGTTTGATTATAAACACTCTTTGCTTCAATACCCTGTGGCAGTGAGTTCCACATTCTCACCACTCTTTGGGTAAAGAAGTTTCTTCTGAATTCCCTATTGGATTTCTTGGTAACGATCTTATATTGATGGCCTCTTGTTAAGCACTTCCCCACAAGTGGAAACATTCTCTCTCTATCCACTCTATCAAAACCTTTCAAAATTTTAAAGACCTCTATTTGGTCACCAAGTGCCCCATAAATTTATCTGTAACCTTCAGTCCCATTTTCTTGGCAGAGGCTGTGTTTTCACAAGCTCAGCCTTTTTTAATGAGAAAAGAGACCCACCCAGCCTGTTCATCCTTTCCTGATGTGTATATGTTGCATGACAAAATATAGATTTGTAAATTCCAGTGTTTATAGCATTTGCATTTCGGAGCCAACCTGGATTACAATTTAGGATCAAACACGGATGTTTAGAAAGAAAGACTTGCATTATATAGCAGGAAGGTTCTGTGCTGGGGCCCCAGCTGTTTACATTGTACATTAATGATTTAGACGAGGGGATTAAATGCAGTATCTCCAAATTTGCGGATGATACTAAGTTGGGTGGCAGTGTGAGCTGCGAGGAGGATGCTATTAGGCTGCAGAGTGACTTGGATAGGTTAGGTGAGTGGGCAAATGCATGGCAGATGAAGTATAATGTGGATAAATGTGAGGTTATCCACTTTGGTGGTAAAAACAGAGAGACAGACTATTATCTGAATGGTGACAGATTAGGAAAAGGGAAGGTGCAACGAGACCTGGGTGTCATGGTACATCAGTCATTGAAGGTTGGCATGCAGGTACAGCAGGCGGTTAAGAAAGCAAATGGCATGTTGGCCTTCATAGCGAGGGGATTTGAATACAGGGGCAGGGAGGTGTTGCTACAGTTGTACAGGGCCTTGGTGAGGCCACACCTGGAGTATTGTGTACAGTTTTGGTCTCCTAACTTGAGGAAGGACATTCTTGCTATTGAGGGAGTGCAGCGAAGGTTCACCAGACTGATTCCCGGGATGGCGGGACTGACCTATCAAGAAAGATTGGATCAATTGGGCTTGTATTCACTGGAGTTCAGAAGAATGAGAGGGGACCTCATAGAAACGTTTAAAATTCTGACGGGTTTAGACAGGTTAGATGCAGAAAGAATGTTCCCAATGTTGGGGAAGTCCAGAACCAGGGGTCACAGTCTGAGGATAAGGGGTAAGCCATTTAGGACCGAGATGAGGAGAAACTTCTTCACCCAGAGAGTGGTGAACCTGTGGAATTCTCTACCACAGAATGTAGTTGAGGCCAATTCACTAAATATATTCAAAAGGGAGTTAGATGAAGTCCTTACTACTCGGGGGATCAAGGGTTATGGCGAGAAAGCAGGAAGGGGGTACTGAAGTTTCATGTTCAGCCATGAACTCATTGAATGGCGGTGCAGGCTAGAAGGGCTGAATGGCCTGCTCCTGCACCTATTTTCTATGTTTCTATGTTTCTATGATCCTTGCATCAACTGGGTAACATTGGGCACAATTATTGGAATAAGGCACCAAGGGAGCCTATCATGCTGTTGTGTCTTTTGTAGGTCGAGTCATTAATCCTGGGGGTGCAGCTAAGGGCCATCTAACGGAAAAGAATCTTTTACTTGGTCGTTGCGTTTATTGCACTCAAATTATTGCAGTTCATGTCTCTATTGTGAAAAGTAAATTGGGAGCCTTCAACAAGTGAACTTTATCCCTGACTTCCTTCTGTTGTGAGATCATTGTTTACTGCTTCAACACCTAGCTACCAATTAACAGTCACGACCTCGTGACTCACTTGCACTAATTGGAAGGTTCTGGTAGATTGCATTTAATGCCCTGCTGTGTTGTTTTGTTGAATTGGTACTTCTATCTTCTCTTAGATATTTTACAGGGTGTTTTTTAAAAGCACCCCGTTTACTGCCTCCAGTGTTAAATAACCATATTCATGTTCTAATGTGTTTCGGTGCGTTTACTTTTCTGTTAATCTTTTTCTAATTTCCTGCCAGCCTTGGTTCAGTGATAGCGCACTCGTCTCTGAGTCAGAGGGTTGTGGGTTCAAGTCCCAATCCAGAGATAAGAACATAAGAAATAGGAGCAGGGGTAGGCCATACAGACCCTCAAGCCTGCTCCGCCATTTAATACGATCATGGCTGATGCGATCATGGACTCGGCTCCACTTCCCTGCCCGCTCCCCGTAACCGCTTAATCCCTTTTTGAGCACATAATCTACGCTGACGCTTCAGGGCTGCCTTTCAGGCTGTCTTTCGGATGAGACATTAAACTGAGCCCTCTCGGGTGGGTGTAAAAGATCCCACGGCACTATTTCGAAGAAGAGCAGCGGAGTTCTCCCCAGTGTCCAGAGCCAATATTTACCCCTCGACCAACACCGAAAAACAGATGACTTGGTCATTTAGCTCATTCCTGTTTTGTGGAACCATTGCTGTGTGCAAATTGATTGCCACATTTCCCTACATTACAACAGCGATTGTACTGTAAAAGTAACTTATCGGTTGTTAAGCACTATATAAATGCACTTATCTATGTTCTAACGTGCGTAAAATGCTGCTTAATGAGGAAAGTTGCATACTAAGCAAGAGGTCACAGTGGTGTAGGCAAATTGTGAAATAGAATTTAAGAAAAATCTAGTAATTTGTGGGCAGTCACCAGAAAAGCTGCGAGATTGTTGTTAAAATCCTAACTGGTTCATGAATGTCTTTCAGGGAAGGGTTCCTGCAGATCCCGACCCCACATGCTTACACAGGGCTCTAGTCCCACACTGCGTGCTTAATGCTCTCCTGAAGTGGCCTAGCAAGCCATTTTGTTGTGAATGTGACCGTGCCAGTTGCCCATATCTTGAGAACAAAAAAAAGTCTGAGGCCCTTCCAGCGAAGCTGCTGTTTCAGAGAAGAACAGACCATGAAATGTGGATTGAAGAAAAATTCATTCAGCACACCCGAGCCCATTCTTTCCAATAGGCCTGGCACAGTTACTTAGCCACAGCCTCGCCAACAGTTCCAGAGGAAGCTGATTTAAGCCAGATAAAACCGCCAAACTTTCCTCTAAGTATCTTTGCCGTCCACTTAATAACATCGCAAGTGCCCCATTAATTTATCTGTAACCTTCAGTCCCATTTTCTTGGCAGAGGCTGTGTTTTCACAAGAGTTCAGTGAATTAGCACCAACTTACCGATGGGAGTACATTCCACACGCCCGTCACTGCGAGGAAAAAATATCTCTAACTTTATACAAGAGGTACATTGCAGAAATATAATGTGGCCTCACTACAGTGGAAAAAATTACTTGGTGCATGTTCCTTTAAATCCAGTCACACATATATCGTCGAGCTACAGTACGTGGACGACACCTGCGACTGTGCATATACAAAGGCTGAACTCCAGGACATAGTCGACGTATTTACTGAGGCATACAAAAGCATAGGCCTTGCGCTAAACATTCGTAAGACAAAGGAGCGTGCGGCAATCCAGTCCCACCCACCCCTTCCCTCAACAACTATCTGTTCCACCAGCCTGTCCACACCGCACAGCACTGCCCCCAGTCATCAAGATCCACGGCGTGACCTTGGACACCGTGGACCACTTCCCATATCTCGGGAGCCTCCTATCAACAAGAGCAGGCAGCGACGACGAGAACCAACACCGCCTCCAGTGCGCCAGTGCAGCCTTCGGCCACCTGAGGAAAAGAGTGTTTGAAGACAAGGCCCTCAAAACTGCCACCAAGCTCATGGTCTACAGGGCTGTAGTAATACCTGCCCTCCTGTATGGCTCAGAGACATGGACCATTGTACAGCAGAAACCTCAAGTTGCTGGAGAAATATCATCAACTATGTCTCCGCAACATCCTACAAATCCCCTGGGAGGACAGGCACACCCAACATCAGTGTCCTCGACCAGGCTAACATCCCCAGCATTGAAGCACTGACCACACTCGGTATCAGCTCCGCTGGGCAGGCCACATAGTTCGCATGCCAGATATGAGACTCTCAAAGCAAGTGCTCTCCTCTGAGCTCCTTCACGGCAAACGAGCCAACGGTGGGCAGCGGAAACATTAGAAGGACATTCTCCAAGCCTCCCTGGTAAAGTGCAACATCCCCACTGACACCTGGGAGTTCGTGGCCCAAGACCGCCCTAAGTGGAGGAAGTGCATCCGAGAGGGCGTTGAGCACCTCGAGTCTCATCGCCGAGAGCATGCAGAAATCAAGCGCAGGCAGCGGAAAGAGCGTGCGGCAAACCAGTCCCACCCACCCTTTCCCTCAATGACTATCTGTCCCAGCTGTGACAGAGTCTGTGGCTCTCGTATTGGTCTGTTCAGCCACCAAAGGACTCACTTCAGGAGTGGAAGCAAGTTTTCCTCGATTCCAAGGGACTTACTATGATGATGATGATAAAAATAAAACTGTGGCTCAGATACCTGTCCAAAGCTTATTTTGATAGTGTTGTAAGTTTCATAAGTTATAGGTTGGAGAGAAGAAGAATTCAAAATTAAATTAAAAAAAAAACTCCCGACTCAATATTGAGTTCAAAAATTCCAGATCATAACCTCTGCCCCCCTCTTCGGACAGCAGCTGATTCTGATATTCCCATTTACAGCTCATCTCAACACACCTTTTGTTTCTTTTAAGTGTCAGCTGTGACTCCGTGGGTAGCACACTCAGCTCTGAGTCAGAGGGTTGTGGGTTCAAGTCCCACTCCAGGGATTTGAGCACACAAATCTAGGCTGACACTCCCAGTGCAGTGCTGAGGGAGCGCTGCACTGTCGGAGGTGCCGTCTTTCAGATGAGACGTTAAACCGAGGCCCCCGTTTGCTCTCAGGTGGATGTAAAAGATCCCATGGGACTATTTTGAAGAAGAGCAGGGGCGTTATCCCTGGTGTCCTGGGCAATATTTATTTCTCAATCAACATAACAAAAAAACAGGTGATCTGGTCATTTTCACAATGCTGTTTGTGGGAGCTTGCTGTGCTCAAATTAGCTGCCCGTTTCCCACAATACAACAGTGACTGCACTCCAAAAGTACTTCATTGGCTGTAAAGTGCTTTGAGACGTCCGGTGGTCGTGAAAGCCGCTATATAAATTCAAGTCTTTCTTTACTTCCGTTATCATCTCCTTTCGCCCTGCACCATCATCCCGTTTGTCATTTAATCTCCCCTGCCTTCCACCCTATCTCAGGTCTTCCCTTTTGTTCTTTCCTCCCCTGCTCTTCCCCCCCCCCCCCCCCCCCCCCCCCCATCTACTTATGTGGCTTGGTGTAAAATTTTTATCTCATAACACTCCTGTGAAGCGCCTTGGGACATTTCACTAAATTAAAGGCACTATATAAATACAAGTTGTTGTGATCAAAACGTGGGATATGTTGCCCCTGTTTGCGTTACTAAAATTTGCCCCATCCCAGCAGCACACTCATAGACCCACATTTTCCTCGATATTGTTGTCGGGTTAGGAGAAGTGGGTTGCCTACCCTCTCTGCCAGCTGCAGCTGAGTTAGACTGGGATTCTGCAGCTGAGTTAGACTGGGATTCTTCAGTTGGCGGTGCTCTGATATAAATATCTCCTAATACACGGAGCTTGCTCAAACCATGGCCTTGAAGCTCAGAAGTTGCTCAAACGTCTCGACTTTTAAATAAAAAAGCATTGTATTTTGACTTTTTTATGTTCTCTGGATTCCCACGACCTCCCCTCTCCCCTCCCCCACACCCACACCTCCCCACATTCTCTGGCAGTATAGAGTTTAACCCTTTATACAGGTTTTGCTAATAGTTTTTTTTAAAGACAACTGAGCTTGGCTTTTTATCTCTTTCAGGTTACAGTGGACTTTGGTAGAAAAACATCAGCTGATTGGTCATCTCCCTTTGAGTAAGTTTGCCATGAACCAGTGTCAATTTGTAATCCAACGCTTGCCCTTCTCTTCTCTTTTCAACATAATGTGATATTCCGCACAATCTTCTCTCCGTCTTGGTTGAATTATTTTCACACATCAAGTGCTCCTTGGTCTCAGACCTAGAATAATGAGAAATTCGAGGTGGTGCCCGTGGGAGGGAGCAGTGGTTGCATCTCCCAAGCACTTCATGCAATGGATGAAAAGAGAGCAAGAATCCTGGCTCGCTTCCCCACCCTAATCCAGGAGTGCCGATGCCAATTGTAGCACCACCACTGCTCTGGCTGGGATTAGCGAGCGCAACACAGTATGGGAATCCTGTCTGCAAATTGCAAACTGTGTGGCTCAGAAATGGAGACTTTGCTTCTTTAGGAGAGTGGTGGGAGAGCCACAGTTTTCAAGCACCTACTCCAATGAGGAGAGTACCGAGTTGGTTTTTAGCCGAATCCTGCTAGATAGAGACCTATTCATAACTATTCCAAGTATTCGTACAATGCTGTAAAGGAATCCATCCAGTGCAAAGTATGCCAGCAGTGAATGCACTCATCTATTTAGTGTGGCATTTATTTTTATGATCAGTGCCTGGGAAATCCGACCATTTGTCCCTTGGGGTTACACACAAACATAGTGCACGATGACGGCAAATAGGAACAGGAGGAGGCCATTCAGCCCCTCGAGTCTGTTCCGCCATTCAAATGAGATCACTGTTGATTTGTGACCTAACTCAGCTGACCTGTGACCTGGCCCATATCCAGTAATACCTTCGATTAACAGAAAGGTATCAATCTCCGATTTTAAAATTAACAATTGATCTTGCATCAATTGCCATTTGCAGAAGAGAGTTTCAAACTTCTGCTACCTTGTGTGGGGTAGAAGTGTTTCCAAATTTCACTCCTGAAAGGCCTGGCTCTTCATTTTTAGACTGTGCCCCCGAGTTGTATACTCACCCCACCATCAGAAATAGTTTCTCTCAGTCTACCCTATCTGTCCCCCTTAATATCCTGAAAACTTCGATCAGATCACCCCTTAACCTTCTGAATTCTAAATGGAGCTGAGCAAGTAATGACTGGATATCTGAGACTTATTGTTGTGAGTAATTGTATTTTAAAGGAGAAGTCTCGAGCTATTAGTCTTTCTGTGCGCGTGTACAATTATAGGGGCGTCATTGCCACAAATTGGTGCGAACTTTGTGAAAAAAGCACCACAATTTTTTGTATTTTCTCTCACTTCTCTCAAACAGTGACGTGACGATTCCTCTTTGAAGTCGTAGGACTTGTTCTTTGGATTTTCAACATCACTTTTAAGTTCTATAACTGCAGCTGTTAGTACATCTCCTGCCTCCATCTGTACTGTGCAGTACACTGATAGGGTTTCAAAATTACACGTTTTCAGAGAATATATAATGGAAGATTTTTTGCAGTGCTTAGCAAAGCAGTAAAAGCGGCCATAATAATGAGAATAGAAGTTTTTTTTCCAGTAACATAGTGGTTATGTTACTGGACCAGTAATCCAGAACCTGGACTAATGATACAGAGACATGAGTTCAAATCCCACCACGGCAGCTGGAGAATTTAAATTCAATTAATTAAATAACTCTGAATGAAAAAGCTAGTATCAGGAATGGTGACCATGTAACTACCGGATTGCAGTAAAAACCCATCTGGTTCACTAATGTCCTTCAGGGAAGGAAATCTGCTGCCCTTACCCGGTCTGGACCTATATGTGACTCCAGACCCACAGCAATGCGGTTGACTCTTAACAACCCTCTGAAATGGCCCAGCGAGACACTCCGTTGTATTCAAGAAGGCAGCTCACCACCACCATCTCCAGGGCGATTAGGGATGGACATTAAATGCTGGCCTCGCCGGTGATGCCCACATCCCGTGAATGAATAAATACAAAAAAACCCGTAGAGAATGCTTTACATAAGCTGCTTTGGAAGCAGCGACCACTCAGTCATTTAAATGGAAATTGGATTAAAAGAGCAGGTTCCAGTTGAAGGGTGAGCACTGGCACAGGTGTGATGAGCTGAATGGCCGCCTATTGCACGATAATGTCTGATGTCTAGAAATATAATATTTCTTTATAATTTTGTTTTCACTTTGCTAATGGTGTTATGACAAGATAAGGATCTGTCGTGTTGTGTGCCTATTTGTACCGTGAGATATGCTGGACACCCAGAATCGGTCAGTTGATGCTTCAAGGATTGTGTTTGGACATGGAGTTGAGAGAATCGAACTGGCAAAGTTGTTGTTTGGCCGTCCGGTTCATGACAGTAAAGAACTTGCATGTGCTATTTTGGATGGACAACGTGGTAGAAATCCAAGAAAGAGGCATAGTGAAAGTCATGGTTTGACAAAATATGAAGCAGTCCTCCAATGATTAAATTGTGACTTGGAGCCTATGACAGATGAGACTGGGAGCAACCTTGTTAGCACTTCTGTGACTTCCAATCCTCCAATGAAGATTAATGAATGGACAGTATCAGAACATATTTTTGCTCCATGTTACTAGGAGATGTATACTAGAGCTGTAAACTTGAGGTGATACAAACCTTGGCTGCCTGTGTCCTAACTCGCATCATCCCGCTCGCCCATCACCCCTGCGCTTGCTGACCTACTTTGGCTTCTGGTTGAGCAACGCCTCGATTTCAAAATTCTCATCCTTATTTTCAAATCCCTCCATGGCTTCGCGCCTCCCTATCTCTGTAATCTCCCCCAGCCCCACAACCGCTCCCGAGATGTCTGCGCTCCTCTAATTCTACCCTCATGAGCATCTCTGATTATAATTGCTCAACCATTGGTGGCCGTGCCTTCTGTTGTCTGGAACTCCCTGTCTAAGCCCCTTCGCCTCTCTTTCTTCAAGATGCTCCTTTAAAACCTATCTCTTCGACCAAGCTTTTGATCACCTGCGTTAGTTTCTACTTGTATGGCTTGGTGTCAAATTTTTATCTTGTAATACTTCTGTGAAGCGCCTTGTGACATTTCATTATGTTAAAGGTGCTATATAAATACAAGTTGTTGTTGTAATATGCTCCTCTTCACCTGCTCTCTCATTTGCATGGCTACTGCAGATCGTTGTAAAATATTATCCCATTCCGAGTGGATGCTGTGGCGCTTACCTGCAAAAAAAAAAAAGTGGGGTGGGGCGTCGTGGAGGTTGAACCAAAGTGACTTCTGCTTGTCTCCATTGTTCCCTGGTTGTCTCTGGTACCTTCTGGTTTGCTATTGGGAGCATGGTTGCGGCCTGGGATCAGTGGACTGTTTGCACAGTCTACAGCAGAGGTGGTTAGAACCAGGTGGCTCATGGATTAGGGAGGCGGGTTAATGAACAAAGTAAAGGAAGTACTCGTACAGCATGTCAGACGTCGCATCTTTGGCTATGTTGCATCTTTTCTTAAAACATTTTTTAAAAATTCCTCTGCAGACACATGGTTTTGAGGAGTTTCCAACAGTGCTTTGTAGTTTTGTTATACAGGTTGGGCCTCTCTGGTCCGGCACTCTCGGGATCTGACCGGTGCCGGAACAGAGACTTTGCCGAACCATGGGAGATCGCGCTGAGCTTAGGTTTACCAGATCTGACAGTGCGCGGGCTCCTGAGCGCCTCTGCCACGCTCCAGTTCAGGCTGCACAACTCGGGCCTCGCTCTCTCTCTCTACGTGCTGGTTTGCTGCTCTTTATTTTAAGCTCGTGTCCCCCTCCTGCCACCGCACCCGGACCTGTCGCGCGCCCCCCCCCCCCCCCCCCCATCGCAACCTCCTCCACTGCACCTGGACCCGCCCGCACCGCGTCCACCCCCCTCTGTTGCCACACCCGGACTCTCTCTCTTTTTCCCCCCCAAGCCCCGTCGCAACCTCCTCTGCCGCACCCGGACCCGCTCACGCTGCAGGCACGGGACTGATGCCGAACCACGGGTGCTTCCGGATCAGACAGTTCCGGATTGGAGAGGTACAACCTGTGCCAAGTTGTTGAGTAAGTCCGACCTGGATGTCCGAGATGGGGAGTAACAGCTGCATTTAATAGAATGTTTTTATTAGTCTTTTGTTACTGATTTTGATTCAGACTATGCAGTTATGCAGATATTTCAGCCAGTGCTTTACTGTTGTGCAGAACTCTCCTGAAGTGAGGAATTGTCTGCTGTCCTTTCAGTGGAGCTGTTAATCTGAAGCCCATATTTTTCCAAATCTGTTTACTGAAATGTGTAGGATCTGGCCTCGAATTCAGGCTCATCCGACGTGATAAAAATCTACTGACTGCAACAGTTTTGTGTGAAATGAGTTCATGTCATTCAAATTGGCATGGAGGGATAGCAAGTGTGCTAACTTGTGTGGGAAATGGACAGATGGGGTACTGGTGCAGTAAGGGGCTGTGTGTCCGAGGTTAGGCAAGAGTTTCACTCTATGCCTCCCGAGTTCACCATTCTCTGTGTAAAGTAATTAACTCTATACGGGCTGTGTTCCTTCTCTCTTCACAGCTTCAGCCAAAATCTCCTGGTTCTCGAGTCCAGGGTGTGTGCTGTGCTGAACATCTTACTGGGGCTCAGTTTATATATGCCCTTCATACTGTTGAATGTTTGAATAATGCATCTCCGTAGCCAACTTTTCTTTTAAAATAAACAATCGCAGGAACTTCAATCTCGCCTCCGAGTTCAGATAGTGTCAGTTTGATTGCCCTTTTTTGCACTACCTCGAGTGCTTAGATACCTCTGCTGCAGTACTTTGAATTACACACAGTACTCCAGATGTGGCTGCACCATTGCCTTGTGTGGACTGATTATCGCCTCCGAGATTTGTTTAGAGAGGGAATTCCAGAGCTTAGGGCCCAGCCAACGGTAGAATGATTAAAATTGGAGGAGCGCAGCGATCTGAGGGTTGTAGGACTGGATGAGGTTTCAGAGATGGGGATTGGGCAAGGCCATGGAAGGATTTGAAAACCAGGATGAGGATTTTAAAATCGAGGCATTGCCAGATTGGGAGCCAATAAAGGTCAGTTAACATTTGCATCTTAATTGGATGATGCTGGCTTTTTAATTGCTTGGAATAACTATGTCTGACCAAGCAAGAGATTGATCGTAACTTAAGTATGTCACACTACTTCCTCCTTGATTCAGTGGGTAGCACCCTCGCCTCTGAGTCAGAAGGTTGTGTGTTCAAGTCCCACTCCAGGGACTTTAGCACAAAAATCTAGGCTGACACTCCCAGTGCAGTGCTGAGGGAGTGCTGTACTGTCAGGTGCCATCTTTCAGATGAGACGTTCGACCAAGGCCCCGTCTGCGCTCTCAGGTGGACGTAAAAGATCCCATGGCACTATTTTGAAAAAGAGCAGGGGAGTGTTATCCACGCTGTCCTGGCTAATATTTATCCCTAAATCAACATAACAAAAACAGATTATCTGGTCATTATCACATTGCTGTTTGTGGGAACTTGCTTGTGTGCAAATTGGCTGCCACGTTTCCTACATTACATAGAAACGTAGAAAATAGGTGCAGGAGGGTGAACAGCCAGTTGTCGTGGTGCATATAGGTACCAATGACCTAGGTAAAAAACGGGATGAGGTCCTTCGAGGCGAATTTAGGGAGCTAGGAGCTAAACTTAAAAAGTAGGACCTCAAAAGTAGTAATCTCAGGATTGCTACCAGTGCCACGTGCTAGTCAGAGTAGGAATCGCAGGATAGCTCAGATGAGTACGTGGCTTGAGGAGTGGTGCAAGAGGGAGGGATTCAAATTCCTGGAACATTGGAACCGATTCTGGGGGAGGTGGGACCTATATAAACCAGACGGTCTGCACCTGGGCAGGACCGGAACCAATGTCCTCGGGGGAGTGTTTGCTAGTGCTGTTGGGGAGGAGTTAAACTAACATGGCAGGGGGATGTGAGCCTATGCAGGGAGACAGAAGGAAATAAAATGGAGGCAGAAGCAAAAGATAGAAAGGAGAATAGTAACAGTGGAGGGCAGAGAAACCCAAGGCAAAAAACAAAAAGGGCCACATTATAGCAAAATTCTAAAGGGGCAAAGTGTGTTAAAAAGACAAGCCTGAAGGCTCTGTGCCTCAATGCGAGGAGTATTCGGAATAAGGTGGAAGTATTAACTGCGCAGATAGCAGTTAACGGATACGATGTGATTGGCATCACGGAGACATGGCTCCAGGGGGACCAAGGCTGGGAACTCAACATCCAAGAGTATTCAGCATTTAGGAAGGATAGACAGAAAGGAAAAGGAGGCGGGGTGGCGTTGCTGGTTAAAGATGAAATCAATGCAATTGTAAGGAAGGACATTAGACTGGATGATGTGGAATCGGTATGGGTGGAGCTGCGGAATTCCAAAGGACAGAAAACGCTAGTGGGTGTTGTGTACAGGCCACCAAATAGTAGTAGTGAGGTTGGGGACAGCATCAAACAAGAAATAAGGGATGTGTGCAATAAAGGTACAGCAGTAATTATGGGCAACTTTAATCTACACATTGATGGGGCGAACCGAACTGGTAACAATGCGGTGGAGGAGGATTTCCTGGAGTGTATTAGGGATGGTTTTCTAGACTAATATGTCGAGGAACCAACCAGGGAGCTGGCCATCCTCGACTGGGTATTGTGTAATGAGAAGGGACTAATTAGCAATCTTGTTGTAGGAGGCCTCTTGGGGAAAAGTGATCATAATATGATAGAATTCCTTATAAAGATGGAGAGTGACAAAGTTAATTCGGAAACTAGGGTCCTGAACTTAAAGAAAGGTAACTTCGACTGTATGAGGCATGAATTGGCTAGAATCGACTGGCAAATGATACTAAAAGGGTTGACGGTGGATAAGCAATGACAAACATTTAAAGATCACCTGGATGAACTTCAGCAAATGTACTTCCCTGTCTGGAGTAAAAATAAAACTGGGAAGGTGGCTCAACCATGGCTAACAAAAGAAATTAAGGATAGTGTTAAAGCCAAGGAAGAGGCATATAAATTGGCTAGAAAAAGCAACAAACCTGAGGAATGGGAGAAATTTAGAATTCAACAGAGGAGGACTAAGGGTTTAATTAAGAGGGGTAAAATAGAGTACGAGAGGAAGCTTGCAGGGAATATAAAAACTGACTGCAAAAGCTTCTATAAATATGTGAAGAGAAAAAGATTAGTAAAGACATTCGTAGGTCCCTTGCAGTCGGATTCAGGTGAAATTATAATGGGGAACAAAGAAATGGCAGACCAATTGAACCAATACTTCGGTTCTGTCTTCATGAAAGAAGATACAAATAACCTTCCGAAGGTACTAGGGGACAGTGAATCTAGTGAGAAGGAGGAACTGAAGGATATCCTTATTAGGCGGGAAATTGTGTTGGGGAAATTGATGGGATTAAAGGCCGATAAATCCCCGGGGCCTGAGTCTGCATCCCAGAGTGCTCAAGGAAATGGCCCTAGAAATAGTGGATGCATTGGCGATCATTTTCCAACAGTCTATTGGATCAGTTCCCATGGACTGGAGGGTAGCAAATGTAACACCACTTTTTTTTAAAAAGGAGAGCGAAAACAGGTAATTTTACACCGGTTAGCTTGACATCAGTAGTGGGGAAAATGTTGGAATCGATCATGAAGGACGAAATAGCAGCGCATTTGGAAAGTGGTGACAGGATCGGATCAAGTCAGCATGGATTTATGAAAGGGAAATCATGCTTGACAAATCTTCTGGAATTTTTTGAGGATGTAACTAGCAGAGTGGACAAGAGAGAACCAGTGGATTTGGTGTATTTGGACTTTCATAAGGCTTTTGACAAGGTCCCGCACAAGAGATTGCTGTGCAAAATCAAAGCACATGGTATTGGGGGTAATATACTGACGTGGATAGGGAACTGGTTGGCAAACAGGAAGCAGAGAGTCGGGATAAACGGGTCGTTTTTAGAATGGCAGGCAGTGACTAGTGGAGTGCCGCATGGCTCAGTGCTGGGACCCCAGCTCTTTACAATATACATGAATGATTTGGATGAAGGAAGAGAGTGTAATATCTCCAAGTTTGCAGATGACACAAAACTGGGTGGCGGTCTGAGCTGTGAGGAGGATGCTAAGAGGCTGCAGGGTGACTTGGACAGGTTAGGTGAATGGGCAAATGCATGGCAGATGCAGTATAATGTGGATAAATGTGAGGTTATCCATTTTGTGGGCAAAAACATGAAGGCAGAATATTATCTGAATGGCGGCAGACTAGGAAAAGGGGAGGTGCAATGAGACCTGGGTGTCATGGTTCATCAGTCACTGAAAGTGGGCACGCAGGTACAGCAGGCGGTAAAGAAGGCAAACGGTATGTTGGCCTTCATAGCTAGGGGATTTGAATATAGGAGCAGGGAGGTCTTACTGCAGATGTACAGGGCCTTAGTGAGGCCTCACCTAGAATATTGTGTTCAGTTTTGGTCTCCTAGTCTGAGGAAGGACGTTCTTGCGATTGAGGTAGTGCAGCGAAGGTTCACCAGATTGATTCCAGGGATGGCTGGGCTGTCATATGAGGAGAGACTGGATCAACTGGGCCTTTATTCACTGGAGTTTAGAAGGATGAGAGGGAATCTCATAGAAACATATAATATTCTGTCGGGACTGGACAGGTTAAATGCGGGAAGAATGTTCCCGATGTTGGGGAAGTCCAGAATCAGGGGACATAGTCTTAGGATAAGGGGTAGGCCATTTAGGACTGAGATGAGGAGAAACTTCTTCATTCAGAGAGTTGTTAACCTGTGGAATTCCCTGCTGCAGAGAGTTGTTGATGCCAGCTCACTGGATATATTCAAGAGGAAGTTAAATATGGTTCTTGCGGTTAAGGTGATCAAGGGGTATGGAGGGAAAGCAGGAAAGGGGCACTGAAGGATTGATCAGCCATGATCTTATTGAATGGCAGTGCAGGCTCGAAGGGCCGAATGGCCTACTCCTGCAACTATTTTTCTATGTTTCTAGGAGCAGCCCATTCGGCCCTTCGAGCCTACACCACCATTCAATATGATCATGGCTGATCATGCAACTTCAATATCCCACTCCTTCCTTCCTTTCCATATCCTCTGATCCCTTCAGCTATAAGGGTCACATCTAACTCCCTTTTGAATAAATCCAATGAACTGGACTCAACAACCTTCTGTGGTAGAGAATTCCATAGGTTCACAATTCTCTGATGAAAAAGTTTCTCCTCATCTCGCTCCTAGATGGCTTACCCCTTATCCTTAGACTATGATCCCTGGTTCTGGACTTTCCCAACATCGAGAACATTCTTCCTTCATCTAACCTGTCCAATCCCGTCAGAATTTTATATGCTTCTTTGAGATCCCCTCTCATTCTTCTAAATTCCAGTGAATATAAACCTAGTCGATCCAGTCTTTCTTCATGTGTCAGTCCTGCCATCCTGGGAATCAGTCTGGTGAACCTTCGCTGCCCTCCCTCAATAGCATAAATGTCATTCCTCAGATTAGGAGACTAAAAATGCACACAATACTCAAGGTGTGGTCTCACCAAGGCCCTGTACAACTGCGGTAAGACCTCCCTGCTCCTATACGCAAATCCTCTCGCTATGAAGGCCAACATGCCATTTGCTTTCTTTACTGCCTGCTGTACCTGCATGCCTACGTTCAATGACTGATGTACCATGACACCTCCCCTTTTACTAATCTGTCACCATTCAGATAATCTGCCTTCCTGTTTTTGCCACCAAAGTAGATAACCTCACACTTATCCACATTATACTGCATCTACCATGCATTACAACAGTGACTACACTCTAAAAGTACTTCATTGGCTGTAAAGCACTTTCAGCTGTCCGGTGGTCGTGAAAGGCGCTATATAAATGCAAGTCTTTCTTTTTTTGTCAGTCTTGATTGTCTGCCTATACAGGCCTGAAAAATGATAATCTCTGCGTATTTTGAAGTATGGCCCTTAATATTTTAGAGAAAAAAAACCCGTGAGTTTTCCAAAACTGAAATATAGCTTGGCCGTCTATAATAATTGAGGGCAGATTTTCTTTACTCAATGATCGGCGCCAAGGTAGAAATCCTTCCGACGTGTCTAACAACAAAGCACTTTAGTCTGACAATTGCAGTAAACTTCCTGCTGCAAGGTTTAAGCTGTAATTCTCAGTTTGCACCAGCAGACATGGTGAGTTATGGAAGGGGCAGTCAAGGTCAAGCTAGCTACAAAATAGTCTGTTCTACTATATCTTGGGGATGTGTGAGCTGTCCTGTCCTGTCCTGCCATCCTCCATAAGTCTGCATCTTCCAAATGCAGTTTCCAAGTTCATATTTTGATTTGAAACAGCTGTATATGTTTGTTCTGTCACAACCAAGTAATCTGAGCCTCTGGCACTTTGCACGGGAAGTAATATCTGCTCCGAGTGAAACTCCCATTAAAATCAATTCCGTATGAATTGGGGATTAATGAATAGCCAAGGGTGTGCGTGCCGTTGTTGGGGAAAGTCACCAGTAAACGGCCGTGCAAATTTTCCTTGATGTTGTATGTTACTTTTCCCACAGTGCATTTCAGATAACAAGATTAGGTAAGTTGGATTTAAAAACAAAAAACGTTGGGAATAGGAGCAGGAGTAGGCCTTTTGGCCCCTTGAGCCAGCTCCGCCATTCAATAAGATCATGGCTGATCTGATCATGGACTCAGCTCCACTTCCCTGCCTGCTCCCCATAACCCTTTACTCTCACGTTGCTCAAAAATCTGTCTATCTCCCCCTTAAATATATTCAATGACCCAGCCTCCACAGCTCTCTGGGGCAGAGAATTCCATAGATTTGCAACCCTCTGAGGGAAGAAATTCCTCCTCATCTCTTTTAAATGGGTGACCCCTTATTCTGAAACTATATCCCCAAGTTCTAGATTCCCCTATGAATGGAAACATCCTCTCTGCTTCTACCTTGTCGAGCCCCGTCATTATCTTATATGTCTCAATAAGATCACCTCTCATTCTTCTGAGCTCCAATGAGTATAGGCCCAACCTGCTCAACCTTTCTTCATAAGACAACCCCCTTATCTCAGGAATCAACCTAGTGAACCTTCTCTGAACTGCCTCCAATGCAAGTATATCCTTCCTTTAAATATGGAGACCAAAACTGTATACAGTACTCTAGATGTGGTCTCACCAACACCCTGTACAGTTGTAGCAGGACTTCTCTCTTTTATACGCCATCCCCCTTGCTCCTCATTTGGAAGAACATCTCCTTGTGAAAAGGAAAGAGGAATTTGCGGTTGAGGTGGGGAATGGGAAACAGGGAAGAGACTGGAGACAAGGTTGACGGGAATGGGTAAAAAGTAAGCGTTGCATTTATATGGGATGTTACCCAGGTGCCCTGGAAATGTCTCAAAGTGCTTCATGTAGTTGTTTTACTTTTTGCTTCAACCTTTCAGCCTTTGCAGTTTTCTGTTGGTGGGAGTGTGATACAAGGCAAGTGACATGTCGGAGGGTTGCGCTCTCATGGTTTGTTAACCTCATTGTAACCTTGAAGTGCTGCTTCCTTGAAATGTAGTGTACCCGTGGGGTTCTAGAAACCGGCTTAATCTGTATTCCATTCCTGTAAATTTGAACCGGAAATATGTTCCTGCCCTGCCCATCCCCAACCCCCACCTTTTCTTAAGCCTTAGTTGGGGGCAGTTCCATGGGCACTGGCTGCCCTCTGGTACTTTGCCTGGACAGTTAGTGTTGGCAGGTTATTTCACCATGAAGGCCATCACAACCGACCTTGATTCTGTCCTTGCCTGATGCCCATGCAGGTATATTTTCCAGCACAGGTCATTGGACAGCAATCGGGAAGGCTAATTGATTTCAGATATGTGTTATTAAGGAATGAGATGCACCCTGTCCTTGGTATAAACATGACTTTACACTGCAGATTGATCAAGAAAGTCAGCAGCACTAACGTGAGCCTCGGCTTCATAGTTCAAGGATCCTCGCAACTCTTTCTATTTTAGAAAGAAAAATGCTTCAGCTGAAAACAGGAATTGCTGGAAATCTTTCAGCACCTGAAAGGAGAAAAGGGAAAGATCAACACACCGAGCAAAAGACACATTCTCAGAATTGGCAAAGTAATCCTAGTGATTGGTTATGTGATGGAGCTGTCTTTCCAGTATTTTCTGTTTCTATGTAAATTTTTCAGCGAAGCAGATTATCTGGTCATTCATCTCGTTGCTGTTTGTGGGATTTTGCTGCATGGTAAATTGCGTTTGCAGCAGTGATGACGCTGCAAAAGTAGTTTGTTGGTTGAGAGATGTTTTGGCATGTCTTGAGGACATGATGCAAATTCACTTGTGTTCCTTTCACATTTTGCAGTTTCTCTAACCTGCTTTAACTGGCTGGCTGATTGATTGATAAGCTACTCGTCTGCTTCTGTGAATGCTTCATTGTATTCTTGGTGCCATATTTGACCCTGAAATGAGCTTCCGACCACATAGTTAAGACCGCCTAGTTTCACCGCTAACATCGCCTGTCTCCACCCTTGCCTCAGCTCATCCACTGCTGAAACTCTTATCTCTACCTTTGTTACCTCTAGACTTGACTATTCCAATGCACTCCTGGCTGGCCTTCCACATTCTAACCTCTGTAAACTTGAGGTCATCCAAAACTTGGCTGCCCATGTCCTAACTTGCACCAAGTCCCTTTCACCCATCACCCCTGTGCTCACTGACTTGCATTAATTTCAGAATTCTCATCCTTGTTTTCAAATCCCTTCTTTGGCATCGCCCCTCCCTACTTCCTCCAGCCCCACAATCCCCCGAAATGTCTACGTTCCTCTAATTCTGCCCTCTTGAGCATCCCTGATTATATTCGCTCGACCATGTTGCCTGGGCCCCAAGCTCTGGAACTCTCTCCCTAAACCTCTCTGCCTCTCTAGTTCTCTCTCCTCCTTTAAGACATTCCTTAAAACCTACCTCTTTGACCAAGCATTTGGTCACCTGCCCTAATCTCTCCTCGTTGTTCGGTATCAAGTTTTTTGTCTTCTAACACTCCTGTGAAGCGCCTTGGGACATTTTACTACATTAAAGGTGCTATATAAATACAAGACAAGTTGTTGCACTATGTCACATGTATTTTAATTTTTACATATTGCTGTTGTATTTTGTATGGATGTAGCATTTCTTTAGAGCATGCATTGATACGGAGTCTACTGTCAGTACGGAAATGTAGAAACAGTCACTGCTGCAGCTCCTTCACCCAACACCGAGCAGTGTACTGAAACATCACAGTGCCGCCAAAATTAACGGGCAGTGAAATAACCCTACACAGGTGTTCTGGGTGGTTTGAGGAAACGTTTGAAGTTTAGAATAGTTTGTCGGAGTGTTTTTGGAAGGAAATTCAAGTGCTGGATGGGTGATGGTTCTGCTCACTGAGGATCAGAATTGGAAAGGTGGATGGTGCAAACAGCGGCTTTGGGCTGGAGCTGTTTGCAGAGGTGGAATGGAACAATGCCTGCAGAGGTACATTGAGGGCCTGAAAATCTACCGATCCTTTTCTCCCGCTAAACATTGGAAAGCTCTCTATTCCTCCTAGCCACAATTTTACCAATAAAGGCAGCTTGCGTGTAAAATGGGATTTTCCACCTCCATATCCGCTATCAATGCTCTCCTGGCCGACCTCCCATTCTCCATGATCTATAGACTTCAGCTCATCCAGAACTTTGCTGCCCCATAGCCTATCCTGTGCATCCATCACTCCTGTCCATCATCTTAGGGCCCCGCCACAAAAGGGTATAATCCTAAAGGGGGTGCAAGAACAGAGACACCTGGGGGTATATGTGCACAAATCGTTGAAGGTGGCAGGGCAGGTTGAGAAAGCGGTTAAAAAAGCATACGGAATCCTGGGCTTCATAAATAGTGGCATAGAGCACAAAAGCACTGGTTCGACCTCAACTGGAGCATTGTGTCCAATTCTGGGCACCACACTTTAGGAAGGATGTGAAGTCCTTGGAGAGGGTGCAGAGAAGATTTACAAGAATGATTCCAGGAATGCGAGACTTCAGTTATGTGGATGGACTGGAGAAGCTAGGATTGTTGTCCTTAGAGCAGAGATGGTTGAGGGTTCTAGACCGAGTTGATAGAGAGAAATTGTTCCCATTGGCAGAAGGGTCGAGAACCAGAGAACGCAGTTTTGTGATTGGCAAAGAACCAAAGGCGACATGAGGATAAACCTTTTTAAGCATTGAGTGGTTAGGATCTGGAATCCACTACCTGAAAGGTTGGTGGAGGCAGACTCAGTCGTGGCTTTCAAAAGAGAATTGGATTAGTACCTGAAGGAAAAAAATGTGCAGAGCTGGGGAGTGGGACGAGCTGAAGTGCTTTTGCAGAGAGCCAGCACGGGCTCGACGGGCCGAATGGCCTCCTTCTGTGCTGTAACCATTCTATGTATGGGTCTGGATATTGATACCAGTTCACTATGAAAGCCTTGTGTGGGTGTTTGAAGCTCTGAAAAGTGCACTCAGAATTTTTCCTTCAATATGCAAATGATTATGCAAATTTGGCTTTGCACACGGGCAGTCGGTTATGGGCTTGAGCTAATTCAAGCTGACTGGAATACAGTGCGGCGGGAGTGTTGTACTGTAGGAGGTGGCCGCCTTCAGACGAGACATGAAACTGAGACCCTGTCTTTCTTTCTTTCCTATGTCATGTGCACGTGAAACATCCCATGGCGCCACTTGGAAAAGGGCAGCGAGTTCTACTGGTGTTGGGCCAACATTCTGCCTTCAGTCAACACCGCCAAATATGATTAATTAGTCATTCATCTCCTTTTTGCTGTTTGTGGGGCCTTGCTTGTGTGCAAATAGGCTACCACATTTACCTGCTTAACGGTGACTGAAAGTAATTCATTGTGTGAAGTGCTTTGCGACATACTGAGAGTGATAAATCACCATGTAAATCCAATTTGTAATCTAAGTGTGCTACACCTGTTTAAGGAGGACAACAGTACACCGGTCTCCCAGCACCAATATCCTTCTGTTTACTTTTGTGCCCATCAGTAGCTTGCAAGACCCATGAATAGTTTGACATTCACAAGGTAAGCTGGCCTTCTGTTTCTAAGGGCAACTGAAGGCAGGAGAGTCGTGTTCTTGTATTAAAAATGCTTTGACTTTCCTTTTCTCACACCTGTTTTTTTTTTGGACCCCTCCCTCAAATGTTGATTATCATTTTGCGTTCCAGGGGTTGGCTCACGTGGGTTTATTGTTGCTTTGTTTTGATTTTCTTTGAGAGGTGGGGAGAAGAAAATGCCTCCAGGACACTTCTCTTACCCATTCCAAGAACTTAGCGACGCTGATGGAGGTGATGTACCCCTGTTTGCCGGTTCTCTTGATTTCTTACAAACAGCACCCACCTTCCCCTGGAAAAAAAATGCAAGGTAAAGGGAAGGCGCCTGTAAACTCTGTAAAGTAGAAGTTTGTCTGAAGATAACCAGGTCCTTGTGCAGCCTAATAACTCACTTCCATCTCTGTGGTGTTCGCCTCTCATCAGTGCAGCAAATAACCCAATGCATTGCGTGTCGCTCTACAAACCGGTACAGTCAGTGGCAAACAGAAACCAATATTTATTCCGGCCCTGTAATTTTAGGCTCTCGTACTTCTGCTTTCCTCCAGTTTTTTTAATCCTCCTCTTTTCCCCCTTTCTGTCTCGAAGGTACTGATTCATAGAATCACAGCAATTGCAGCAGAGAGTGAGGCCATTTTGTCCATTGCGTCAGTACTTTCTTTTTTAACTGGAATTTTCTGACTGGAATCTCATTTCCCTGTCCCTTTCCCATGTCCTTTTAATATTCCCTTTTCATACCCTTTTAAATAATCTCTTAATCTCTGTCTCAAAAGCCATTTGCAATACTTAATTCCGTATTCTAGCAACTGTATGGGGGTGGGGGGAATTATTCTAATTTCCCTTCTCATTTTTCTAGTGATAATCATGAGTCAATGCCCCCATGTTACTGATTCATCAACGAGTTGACACAATCCTTCACTTCTTATCCTCTCAAGACAATCATGCTCGATTAGAAAGCCTCTTGCATTTCACCATAACCTCCTCTGTTGCAGTGAAAAAAGGCCCTATTATTTTTTTTGAGCCTTTCTTCATAGCAGCAATGAGAGGTTATTGTTAACACACTAGTCATCAAGGCCCAGGTCGCCGGTTAGAGCATGGACTGGAACATCGGAGGGGCCCAGGTACAGCGGAGGAACGGTGGGATCGTGGCGGAGGTGCGGCAAATGAGGGTACGGGGCCCACCTGTTATGTTTCTATTTATTGTCATGCTATCTCATTGGTAAATGCTAGCCATACAATTAACAGTGCTCTGTGGTTAGCATGGGCCATTCAGTAACACCAGCAAGATGCTGCAGTGGTGCCATCATCATTAATAATTTAGACGAGGGGATTAAATGCAGTATCTCCAAATTTGCGGATGACACTAAGTTGGGTGGCAGTATGAGCTGCGAGGAGGATGCTATGAGGCTGCAGAGTGACTTGGATAGGTTAGGTGAGTGTGCAAATGCATGGCAGATGAAGTATAATGTGGATAAATGTGAGGTTATCCACTTTGGTGGTAAAAACAGAGAGACAGACTATTATCTGAATGGTGACAGATTAGGAAAAGGGGAGGTGCAACGAGACCTGGGTGTCATGGTACATCAGTCATTGAAGGTTGGCATGCAGGGGCAGGGAGGTGTTGCTACAGTTGTATAGGGCCTTGGTGAGGCCACACCTGGAGTATTGTGTACAGTTTTGGTCTCCTAACTTGAGGAAGGACATTCTTGCTATTGAGGGAGTGCAGCGAAGGTTCACCAGACTGATTCCTGGGATGGTGGGACTGACCTATCAAGAAAGACTGGATCAACTGGGCTTGTATTTACTGGAGTTCAGAAGAATGAGAGGGGATCTCATAGAAACGTTTAAAATTCTGACGGGTTTAGATACGTTAGATGCAGGAAGAATGTTCCCAATGTTGGGGAAGTCCAGAACCAGGGGTCACAGTCTAAGGATAAGGGGTAAGCCATTTAGGACCGAGATGAGGAGAAACTTCTTCACCCAGAGAGTGGTGAACCTGTGGAATTCTCTACCACAGGAATTTGTTGAGGCCAATTCACTAAATATATTCAAAAAGGAGTTAGATGTAGTCCTTACTACTAGGGGGATCAAGGGGTATGGTGAGAAAGCAGGAATGGGGTACTGAAGTTTCATGTTCAGCCATGAACTCATTGAATGGCGGTGCAGGCTCGAAGGGCCGAATGGCCTGCTCCTGCACCTATTTTCTATGTTTCTATTCATACTGACGCAATATTTTTGAAATCTCTTAACTTACCTTTTTGACCAATTGTTTTAGTCGCCTCATCCAATGTCTCCTTTAGCCTGTTGTAAATAATTCTCTAATTCTGCTTCTGTGAAGCACCTTGGGATGTTTTCCCAAGTTCCAGATGCTATACAAATGCACCTTGTTGTAATAGTACGGAGACCATTCAGCCCATCGAGCCCGTGTCCTAACTCTCACCACGTCTCCTTCACTCCTTTGCTCATTGACCTACACTGGCTCCCGGACCACCGATGCCTCAATTTTAAAATTGTCATCTTCATGTTCAAATCACTGTAACCTCCTCTGGCCCTCTGAAAACTCTGCATACCTCCAACTCTGGCCTCTTGTTCATCCCCGAGGTCCTTTGGCCCACCATCGGTGGCCGTGCCTTCAGCTGCCGAGGCCTTAAGGTCTGGAAATTGCTCCCGAAACCTCTCTACCTCTCTCTCCTTTTAAGACGCTCCTTAAAACCTCTCTCTTTGACCAAGCATTTGGTCACCTGTTCCAATGTCTCCTCCTTTGGCTTGCTATCAATTTTTGTCTGATAATGCTCCTGTGAAGCACCTTGGGACATTTTACTAAGTTAAAAGCACTATATAAATGCAAGTTATTGTTGAACAACATTCCTCTCCTATCCCCCACCATAACGCACACCGTCGGGCTGCTGTTCTCTTGCTATCACAGAAACAAAAGTGACTTCCCCAAAACACCAGTTTAAAAAAAAATCCTGGAATCCACAGGTAATAAAAATGGAATTTAATTTCAGTTATGATAAACCAGTGGCACTGATTATACAAAATAGCAGCCCCTTTATTATGGTTAAGGTGAGAGTTATTTTTAGTTTTCTCACACACACACAATTTTGGAATGCATTTCCTACAATCCTGGCATACCATGTAATCGAACAGAATTTAAGAACATAAGAAATAGGAGCAGGAGTCGGCCATTTGGCCCCTCGAGCCTACTCCGCCATTCAATATCATGGCTGATCTGATCATGGACTCAGCTCCACTTCCCTGCCCGCTCCCCATAACCCTTCACTCCCTTATCGCTCAAAAATCTGACTATCTCCGCCTTAATTATATTCTGGGGCAGAGAATTTCACAGATTTACAACCTTAGAGAAGAAATTTCTCTTCATCTCAGTTTTAAATGTGCGGCCCCTTATTCTGAGACTCTGTCCCCTAGTTTTAGTTTCCCCTATGCATAGAAATATCCTCTCTGCATCCACCTTGTCAAGCTCCCTCATTATCTTATGTTTCAATAACATCACCCCTCATTCTTCTGAACTTGATTGAGTTTGACTCGATCAGGCACAGTCCCCATGTTTTGCAGCATGTGCTGGGGGCTGGCGGGGGTGAGGGGCGGGATGGGGAAAGGACAGATAGCGAAGGAGATGTCCGCCCTCTCTTTCTCCCCTCTTCCCCCCCCCCCCCCCCCCCCACAATTTTTCTTGGCATAAGTTGTTTTCCCCTTGACCCTCTGCTCCAAATTCTGGAATAATTGCTGATGTGTCTTGGGCCCAATCCTTTTTACATGTATCCCTGCCTTGTACATGGGGCTTTCATTGCTAAGCACTAGTCTACAATAATCCACTGAGCATTAATTCTTCTTTTCTAGAAATTGATGTTCTGCGTTTATATTCCATTGAAGTTTTAAAAAGAAAGGTTGAAATGCAGTATTCTAATCTCGACTTTGATATCCTACGTAAGTGGCTTCATTTGTGCTCGTGATCTCTTGTGTTATCCCCCCCCCCCTCCCTTGCCACGTGAATATATCTGTCTTGTGACTTCCTCTTGTTTATCTGCTGCTGTATAAGTCTTGCTGCAGAGATTTTTCATTAAGTCGAGCCAAGGAAGGCTGTGCATTAGAAGTGCTCCTGAGTGCTGTCCCTCTAGACAGCACGGCCTGCTAACCAGCACTAATGGCTGTTAAAAACACAATATGGTAGAAATGCACAGCGGGTGAACTTGGTTTAGAGAGGAAGATACATTTCAGGGTGGGAGCCTTCTGTCAGACCAATTCTAATGAAGGGCGTTGATCTATCTTTCCCTTGCAGATGCTAATTGATCTGTGCACTTTTTTTTGTTATTTCAGATTTCCAGCATTCATGCTTTTTAATCGGTACTAATGCCCATTAGTCTGTTTTCCACTCACTCTCAAATGGTTCTCAGTGGATCCTCTTGGGGGTGCCAGAATGACCTTATTTCTGGCGTGGCACGGGTGGTGTTCCAGGGATTTCAGTGAAACCCAATAGAGGCTGCAGTAAATTCTCCAAATGGGAATTGGTTGTGGGTTTGAAAAGGAAAGATTTGCAGGGCGATGGAGAAAGTGCAAGGGAATGGGAACTAATTGGATCGAATGGACTCCTTGTGTGTTGTATGATCCTTCTCTGATTCATTTGAATTGTGAGAATACCATCAAAAGGCCCAGTTTTTGATTTTTGACCCTCCAAACCTGAGTTGTGTCTGAAGAGAGCATTCTGAGCTGTACGTAACAAGACAGACAGAATCGCATTTATACAGTGCCTGGTCACATTCCCGGAAAGTGCCAAAGCATTTTGCAACTTTTCCAGTAGTCTCTTTTGTCATGTGGGCAAGAGCGGTGGTCAGCTTTTGTGCAGCAAAATGCCACAAGCAGCAGATGAATGATCAGACTATCTGTTGTTTGGTGATGTTGATGGAGGGAAGACTGTTCATAGAATCATAGAAACATTACGACACAGAAGGAGGCCATTTCGGCCCATCGTGTCTGTGCCGGTCGAAAAAGAGCTATCTAGCCTAACCCCACTTTCCAGTACTAGGTCTTTAACCCTGTAAGTCACAGCTCTTTAAGTGCACATCCAAGTACTTTTTAAATGTGATGAGGGTTTCTGCCTTTCAGGCAGTGAGTTCCAGACTCCCACCATCCTCTGGGTGAAGAAACGTTTCCTCATCTCCCTCTAACCCTTCCACCAATTGCTTTAAATCTATGCCCCCTGGTTATTGACGCCTCTGCTAAGGGAAATAGGTCCTTCTTATCCACTCTAGCTAGGCCCCTCATAATTTTATACACCTCAATTAAATCTCACCTCGGCCTCCTCTCTTCCAAGGAAAACAACCCCAGCCGATCCAAACTTTCTTCATAGCTAAAAATTTCCAGTCTTGGCAACAGCCTCGTAAATCTCCTCTGTACTCTCTAGCACAATCACATCCTTCCTGTAACGTGGTGACCAAAACTGCATGCAGTACTCAAGCTGTGGCCTAACTCATTGTATACTTCCTTGCTCTTATATTCTATGGTCTCCGCTATTAAAGGAAAGCATTGCGTATGTCTCTTTAACTACCTTATCGACCTGTCCTACCTTCAGGGATCTGTGGACACACACTCCAAAGTCCCTCTCTTTCTCCACACCTGTCGGTATCCTCCCATTTATTGTGTATTCCTTTGCACCTCCCCTGTTGGCTCGGGTGAAGTCTGGTACAGGTGGTGATAGTGGCGGGAGCAATTTCAGTGCTGGTCTGGGTGAACATTTGCATTTCTGTGAGGAAGTCTGGCAGCAGCTCCCATGACCTGCAAATATCTGTGTATCTGAGCAGGAGAAATTGATCAAGTTTAATATTAATAACTTGACACTGGCGAAAAGAAAACCATCATCATAGGCAGTCCCTCGAAATTGAGGACTTGCTTCACTAAAAGTGAGTTCTTAGGTGACTGAACAGTCTAATATGGGAATTATAGTCTCTCACAGGTGGGACAGACAGTCGTTGGAGGAAAGGGTGGGAGGGGGGGGGGGAGTCTAGTTCGCCGCACGTTCCTTCCGCTGCCTGCGCTTGGTTTCTGCATGCTCTCGGTGACAAGACTAGAGATGCTCAGTGCCCTCCCGGATGCTGCTCTTTCACTTAGGACGGTCTTTGGCCAGGGCCTCCCAGGTGCCGGTGGGGATGTTGCATTTTATCAAGGAGGCTTTGAGGGTGTTCTTGTAACGTTTCCTCTGCCCACCTGGGGCTCGCTTGCCGTGTAGGAGTTCCAAGTGAAGCGCTTGCTTTAGGCATGCGAACAATGTGGCCCGCCCAACAGAGCTGGTCGAGTGTGGTCAGCGCTTCGATGCTGGGGATGTTGGCCTGATCGAGGACGCTAATGTTGGTGCATCTGTCCTGCCAGGAAAACCATGCCATTGCTGGTGGATACAGTGTTTTGAATATCAAAAGACACTTTCACTTCTGTAACGTGGGTTGGGGAAGAGGCACAAATGTGGATCTGGAGAAAGAGATGGCCATGGTGACGTAATCACAGGGAGCTGGCACACGGGTGCAGCTCTGCCAAGACCACACTCTAGAAGCGATAAACAATTAAAAATGCCATTGTAAATGCTTATTGGCATGTGTTGTTTTGTTGTTGATGTCTATAACGAGTCTTGGTGCCACCACACCAGGAGAGTCTGGTGGAGGCACTGCAATCAGCGTGACGGAGGGCTTCATTCCTCGGAGGGAGATGCACAAAAGCTGCTCTTCGTATTGTGCCAGTGCCACTGGCTTCCGACATGCAGGTCTTGTGTGGGCAGTGCAACACCAAACAACAACAACTTGTATTTATATAGCGCCTTTAACATTGTAAAACCCCCCAAGGCACTTCACAGGAGTATTATGAAACAAAACATTTGACACTAAGCCACATGAGAAATTGGGGCAGGTGACCAAAAGCTTGGTCAAAGACATAGGTTTTAAGAAGCGCCTTAAAGGGGGAAAGAGAGATAGAGAGGCGGAGAGGTTTAGGGAGGGAGTTCCAGAGCTCAGAACCTGGGCAACTGAAGGCACGGCCACCGATGGTTGATCGATTATAATCAGGGATGCCCAAGAGGGCAGAATTTGAGGAGTGCACATTTCTCGGAGGGGTGGGGGTTGAGTTGTGAGGCTGAAGGAGATTATAGAGATAGGGAGAAAGTAAACTGATCGACTCGCCAAGCCTGAAGAAAGGCTTTAACTTTCCACCCGCCACCCCCCCTTATATTGTTAAGCTTTCTTAAATTCTTGATCTCAGATAAGGGATGTTGGCTTGACTCCACGAAACACCAACACTAAATATTAGTATTGAAATCAGTCCTGGTGTTTGCAGTTTCCACAAGCACACTCAACGCAGTTTAAATCCAGATAAACGGTGCCAGGGTCAACAGTTGACTATCGCATCAGTTGTTGCAGTATTTACATTTTGCGTGTCACCTTCCACTACAAGGTATCCTTCAATGAATGCAGTGTGGTTTCAGACTTGCTCCCAAAACCCATGGCAAATGATAATGAGCATCTACTATGTTCTTAAATGATGTCTTTGAAGTCGGTGCTGCAATCAGAGATTTGTATAACATAGAAAGGTGCAGTCTTGCGGTTTTTCGCATGGAAAAAACTGCCTGGTTATGTTTAGGCCTGTGACTCCCTACCTATTACTACTGAGCTGCCTTTGACCCTCTGCATAATGAGGTAATTTGAGAGTCAGCCAAAAGATAGGGTTGCAGAAAAATTAGTGGTTTCCTTTTTCACCTTCAGACTCGACTATGCCAACGCTCCCCTGGCCGGCCAGCCTCCCACCCTCCACCCTCCATAAAGTTCAGCACATGCAGAACTCTGCTGCCCATGTCCTAATGGGTACCAAGTCCCACTCACGCACAGGAACTCAGAAACAGAAGTAGGCCATTCAGCCCCTTGAGCCTGTTCCGTCTTTCAATCTTTACCACCACCATTGGCCTCTGCTTCCCTAATGACTGAAATTTAAAATGTTCATCCTCCTGTTCAAAACCCTGCTCTCGATCTCTGCAACCTCCTCCAGCCCCGCAGCCTGCCAAGAACTCTGCATTTCTCCCTCACTTCTGGTCTTTCGTGCATCCTTCCCTTTGGCGCCCGTGCCTTCAGCCCCCTCGGACCCAAGCACTGGAATGCCCTCCCTAAACCTTTCCGCATCTATAATCCTCCCTTTTAAGACCCTCCTTAAAACCTACGTCTTTAAGCAAATTTTAAGTTAGCCTTCCTAATATCTCCTTTGTTTGGGCTTGGTGTCGATTATTTTTATGATTACACTTCTGTGAAGCATCTTTTTTGACATTAAAAGTGCTATATAAATGCAAGCCGTTGTTGTTGTTCAACAGCCAATTATAGCAGCCCTCCTACTACCCCAGCTGAGCTCTGCCAATCCAGTACGGACTTTGAATCAAACCTGAGATTCTGGTGTTTATGCCTCAGGGCAGTGCCTTTGTCCTTTCGGGATTTCCAAATGGTGGGCTGTGGTCCAATCCCACATTGCACATTTTTTTCTTCATTCAAGGTGGATGTGGGTGTCACTGGCAAGGCCAGCATTTATTGCCCATCCCTAATTACCCTCGAGAAGGTGGTGGTGAGCCGTTACCTTGAACCGCTGCAGTCCGTGTGGTGAAGGTGCTCCCACAGTGCTGTTAGGGAGGGCGTTCCAGGATTTTGATACAGCGCCGATGAAGGAACGGCCGATATATTTCCAAGTTAGGATGGTGTGTGACTTGGAGGAGAACCTGGAGGTGGTGGTGTTCCCATGCGCCTGCTGCCCTTGTCCTTCTAGGTGAAAGAGGTCGCGGGTTTTTGGGAGGTGCTGCCGAAGAAGCCTTGGCGATGGTGCATCTTGTAGATGGTGCACACTGCAGCCACAGTGCGCCGGTGGTGGAGGGAGTGAATGTTTAGGATGGGGTTCTGATCAAGCGGGCTGCTTTGTCCTGGATGGTGTTGAGCTCTGAGTGTCAAGTGAAGAGCATTCCATCACACTGAGTGACTGGTCAGGGGTGCAGCAACCTTCTGCATGTGCCTCGGGTCAAGTGGAAGAAGGCGGCTAGGCTCAGTACTTCTGAATACACAATCACGTTTTGTTTTTTAATTATTGTTCAATGTGCTTGACTGCCGTTCAGGCGTGCTGATTGATTCAGTCGTGCTGCACCGCAATATGATGAATAGGAGCAATGCACACAAAGGCAATACTTCACAGTCACTGATTTTTGCAAGTCAGTCATTGGCAAAAAAATAAATGGTATCGAGGCCCTGCTCTTCATTTTACAAGTCCGCCTCAAATGGGCCTATTGCAAAGCAGAGTAAATGACAAGATAAGAGCAGTGTTCGACCTCGGCAAAAAACAGTTGCACCCTCGTGATCAGATACTAAACTGGTCCAGTGCACCGTGCATGTTGTGTCATTGTACAATTTCACATCACGACGCAAGCAAACTGACTGACCTGAAGTGGCTCAGTGCGTTTACAAAGGTTCATGACGGAGGTTGAAGTCCCAGCCATAGGTCGGTTGTGCGGAAGTTTGGTAAGTTTTATATTTACCAGACCTTGTGGGTCAGGAGTTGACACACTGCAGTCGTGTAAAACTTTTCCTGCCGGGAATCTGAAGTGCACGGAGGAAGAAAGGTGACATTTTTTAGGTCGATAGCTTGGGAGGAACAGCAGTGACCATAGCGAGGGGCAATGTTTTACAATGACGGAATAAGTTTAAATGCTGTTGTTTAGAACTGTTGTGTTTTACAGATCGCATTCTGCGATGGCCGATTTATAACGGCTGAATAAATCACATTCGCTTTTATTGTATGGATTTTTCCACATGGCTGGGCGGGAGGAACATATTCTGTCATTTCACACCACTTCTCCGTGAAAACCAAGGTCCCTGACCACCACACATCACATGGGTAATATTGATAAAGGGAAGGCCAAGAAAGATTGTGTTGGAGAGAGGGAGAAGTGACACACATGGTTTAAGCGCATGCCTATATTGTAAACCACGTATCTGTCTGTGACTGTGCCTGAAAGTGGGTGTTGAACCCTGGGCTCTGTGGATTAAAGAACAGAAAAATCTGGGTCTCTGGTGTGTGCAGCCGTTTAAAATTGTAAAGCTTTGACTGTTAATGGAAGCTTTGACAGGACTGATGGGCAACGTGTGAATCATCGCAAGGAGCGAAATCCGATACCGCTGCACAAAATTAATTTTTGGTTTTCACAGACTCCCTGGCTATAATAAAAGCAGACCCCTTATAAATCTCAGCTAGCATCAAAGAGAAGATTTTCTGATGCAGAGAGGTGTGATACACCCTTGACAGGCAATCTGTCTTGTTCACCCATCACCCCTGTGCTCGCTGACCTACATTGGCTCCCGGTCCGGCAACATCTCAATTTTAAAATTCTCACCCTTGTTTTTAATTCCCTCCGTGGCCTCGCCCCACCCAATCTCCGTAACCACCTCCAGCCCAACAACCCTCCAAGATATCTACCCTCCTCCAATTCTGGCCTCTTGCGCATCCCCAATTTTCATCGCTCCACCATTGGCGGCCGTGCCTTCAGCAGCCGAGGCCCCAAGCTCTGGAATTCTCTCCCTAAACCGCTCCGCCTCTTGACCTCTTTCTCCTCCTATCAAGACACACCTTTAAGCCTACCTTTTTAACCAAGCTTTTAGTCACCTGTCCTAATATTGCCTTGTATGGCTTGTGTCAGATTTTACTTGTTGACGCTCCTTGTGACATTTTACTCTGTTACAGGCGCTATATGAATGCAAGTTGTTGTCCTGTTGACTGTTCAGTTAGTCGCCTTATCAAGGGACTAATGAGTGGTTTGCTTATCTGCTCTCTCTGGGTTGGGGGGAAAAGGAACTAAATAAATGGTGTAATTTCGGAATAGGAAGAAGGCTCAAATCCTGATTGGGATGTGTGACTGATAATCGTGTGCTATTTTTGTGGTTTTCAATCACAAGACCAAATGCAGTTGAAAAGGCCATTTGGCCTACTTTCGATTAACCATCTGGAAAGAACCTACAGTCCCAATCGCAGGGCGTACAGGTTCATGGTCATTGCTGTGCCCAGCAGAGACTGCAACCTCTTGTCTTAGTGGGCAAGGTAAATGTGGATGAAAGGAATGAACCTGTGGTACTTAAACAAAAGTACTGCTTCCTGCAGAGGCTGGAGGGGCTTTGTTGTGCAAGTGCACCATACTAAGTGGTTCTTTTTGAGCATTCAACTCCCATCACACTCGGCACTTGTTCAAGTCTGCAAGCAGGTTGGCCGCCTCGCTTTGGGTCCTAAAGGAAGGCGATGTGGGGGAAGGAAGCAGATTTTCAGCCCGTTGTCCTATTGACAATGTACAAGAGTTGCAGCAGTGGGCAAGCCTCCCAAGACTCTGCAGTCCTTGTTTACCATTATGTGTATTATGGAGAAATGAAGTTCTTTTGGAGTGTAGTCACTGTTGTATTGTGGGAAACGCAGCAGCTAATTTGTGCACAGCAAGCTCTCACAAACAGCAATATGATAATGACCAGATAATTTGTATTTTCACTATGTTGATTGAGGATAAATATTGGCCAGAACACTGGGGATAACTCCCCTGCTCTTCAAAATAGTGCCATGGGATCTTTTACATCCACGAGAGAGCAGACTGGGCCTCGGTTTAATGTCTCATCCGAAAGACGGCACCTCCGACAGCGGTGTGCTCCCTCAGCACTACGCAGGAGTGTCGGCCTAGATTTATGCACTCAAGTCCCTCGAGTGGGATTTGAACCCACGACTTTCTGACCCCGAGACGAGGGTGCTACCCATTGAGACACAACTGACCGTAAGCTCCAAAAGGGTTAACAGGAAAACTAAGCAATCTACCAATCGGTGTGCACTATTTGGTAGGTGGGCTCAACTTTGATCTCCTCCCATATGACAGCCAGGTCGCGAAGCGTGGAGACTCTGCTTAATAGGACTGAACGGATAAAGGGAAGGTGTTTACTCCTCTGCTAGTGCGGGAGTGGGAAGTGGAGAATTGGGATGTATAACTTCTTACTATATTCTAGTTAAACGAAGATATTGTGTGGCACAGAAACTGATGCTGAAGCAGATTTCTCCTCCCACCCCTCTTTTTTTTTATTCCCACAGCAAGCTGCCAGTGATTGTGGTTGAGTTGAAGGAGCGGGGAAGGAGACATTTGTTTTATATCAGCATTTGAGACCCGGGCAAAGTCGGATCGGACCCTTTATAGGAAATTTGTCTTGTTTAAATAGATTGCAAGCAGTGGATATTAGTGTCTTTTACCACTGCCAGAATGGGGCAGGCGCCCCTCCTGACTGTGAGCTTGGGTCGAAATGTTGCTGTCTGTTGAGCCCATTTTCTTTACATATCTGCGCCTCACTGAACAAAGGTTGAATTTTATCTGAATAGAGTAGATCTGATACTTCACCGTATGCCTCCTTCTCTTTCTTCCTTTTAAGACGCTGCTCAAAACCTAGCTCTTTAACCAAGCTTTTGGTCATCTGTAATTTTTCCTTCTGTGGCTCGGTGTCACATTTTATCTGTGTTGTCTTGTCGCTGCTGTGAAGCACCTTGGGACGTTTTGCTATGTTAAAGATGCTATATAAATAAAAGATGTTGTTGTTAAACCCAAACGCAGTGTAAATGTGGCAGTTTAATAAGTAATTTCCACACATTTATAATCAGCTGCACAAATACTCTCCCTCTATTTTCACCCCTATTCATTTCTATACAACATTCTCCATTCTGCTGCTTGAGTTGTGTAGGAGGACACCGAGGCTGGGCACAGCACTCCATGTGTGAACTCTCACAATGACCCCAAAGGGCTTTTTGTTTAGCCCAGGGCCAAGGGTCCCAGGACTCTTGATTTCAAGGTCACAATCCTCCCTATTGTAAAGCCCGAGAAGAAAGGGAAGTGGGGATAGAGGCAGCGCTCCGGGGAGGGAGTCCTTTTGATGCAGAGCTTCATGAAACTGCTTGAGAAAAGCTGGCACATTGTCTGTTGTCAGTGTCGACTTGTGAAAATGTTCACGCAACTCCAGAAAATTGTTAGAACCGCTGAGAGTTTGGGTCAAGGAGGGTCAGATACTTGTAATCCCTTTTTTTTCCTCTTCTGGTCGTTAAGAAGCTGTCCACTCCCACGATGGTAAGTTGTGCTATGACGCGTCCACTGTTGGTGCTTTAGCATCAGTAAAAGCTGCTTTTTGTAATGGTTTAAGCAAAGTGCTGGGGCTATCGGCACTGGAAGCTCTGATCAAGTCTCCCGTGCAAACAGCACCAATCTCCGTCTGCTTGCTGTCTACCTTTCGTTGTAACTGCATCTTCCCAGCAGCCTCATCATCATCATAGGCAGTCCCTCGAATAGAGGATGACTTGCTTCCATGTCAAAAAGTTCACCGGTGTTTCAATGAAAGACCTAATATTCCAGGTCCCGAACTACATCCTGAAGGGTGGAAGATGCCTGTACGTGGATTTTTTTAACGTGGGGTGGCCGTTGCACACCAGCCACCACACGAGCTTGACAGAGCTAGGCCTTGGTCCAGTGGCAAGGATTAACCAAGACGACTGGAGACCAGCTCTGCTGCATGGACCTAGTGCGCACACATCGCAATGTGAGCTGGCCCGTGCTGCCCCTAGGCCCTCGCCTCTTCTGGGCCCTGATCACGTCCCTCTACAATCTCTCGCCGCTCCTTCGCCCCGACC
The DNA here is from genome assembly GCF_044704955.1 of Pristiophorus japonicus. NCBI lineage: Eukaryota > Metazoa > Chordata > Chondrichthyes > Pristiophoridae > Pristiophorus > Pristiophorus japonicus. The sequence continues at coordinate 25,253,756 of NC_091993.1, forward strand.
TCTCCGCTCCCACTGTACCTGCCCACGCTCCAATCACCGACCTGGATCTTGATGACGTCCCCTCTTCACTGCCGTTGTTCTCCTGCTCCAGCCCGTGCTGCTCCCTGGAGTGGTACCACCGCCACGCTGCTCCTTCTGCTCCCCGGACTGCTCCGATGGTCCTCGCAGGCCGGGGACCACCCAGCAGCCACCTCTGTACCGGCTCACATTAATTACAATATTTATTCCGCAGCACAGTACAAGCAACATTCCTCCAGTGTATATTAGTATCCAGTGTTTTATGCTTTTGAGTTTTAATCAATGGAGTGTAAAAGTAAGGAAATCCAACTGCAACTGTACAGGGCGTTGGTGCGACCACACCTGGAGTGCTGCGTACAGTTTTGGTCTCCTTATATGCAGCCAAAGTGAGTTGAGTCTATTTTTGGGGCTGCTCCAGCCTGGCTGGGGCCCGAGCATCCGGCGCTGGTCAGAAGGAACATCCCACTAAATGCCGTTTAAAAGAGCTGTCGACATCCTTCCTTCACATTCCCGGGGCCATTGCATTTATATAGCGCCTTTCACAACTTTAGAATGGCCCAAAGTGCTTCACAGCCAGTGAAGTACTTTTGAAATGTTGTAATGTAGGAAATGCGGTGGCTAATTTAATGCACAGCAAGCTCCCACAAACAGCAATAATGTGATAAATGACCAGATAATCTGTTTTAGTGTTGTTGATTTGAGGGATAAATATTGGACAGGACACCAGGGAGAACTCCCCTGCTCTTCAAAATAGTGCTGTGTTTTTTCTTAACATCCATCGAGAGAGCAGACGGGGCTTCGGTTTAACGTCTCATCCGAAAGACGGCACCTCCGACAGGGCAGCACTCCCTCAGCACTGCACTGGAGTGTCAGCCTAGATTTATGTGCTCAAGTCTCTGGAGTGGGACTTGAATCCACACTTGAACCTTCTGACTCCAAGGCGAGAGTGCTGCCCACTGAGACACGGCTAACTCCACGTGAAAAAGTCTCTTCAGTTCTTCTCGCGGAGAATTCCTTTTGGAATGTGGAGTTTCAAGATGCAGGGATGTGATGTGGGGAGCAGGGACAAAGGAGATGGAAAGACGACCAGAATTTTAAAATTATACATGAATTTTAATTCTTGCATCAGCTGACTGGGTGTTGAAAGCCAGCAGAACGAAGGATGCTAAGGAAGAAAGAAGGACTTGCATTTATATAGCATCTTTCACAACCACTGGACGTCTCAACGTGCTTTACAGCCAGTGAAGGTACGTTTGGAGTGTAGTCACTGTTGTAATGTAGGAAATGTGGCAGCCAATGTGCGCACAGCAAGCTCCCACAAACAGCAATGTGCCAATGACCAGATAATCTGTTTTTTTTAATGTTATGTTGATTGAGGGATAAATATTGACCAGGACACCAGGGATAACTCCCCTGCTCTTAGAGATATTGCCGTGGGATCTTTTACACCTACCTGAGAGAGCAGGCGGGGCCTTGGTGCATCGTCTCATCCAAAAGACATTCCCTTTCCCAACATGCAACTAAAATAAATGCATAACATGAACAAGAATCACAGGTGACCAGCGATTCTTCATTCTCTGGCTTCCAGCAAACACTGAAAGCAGAAATATTACTGCATGGGGGTGAAGAGTAATCTCACCACGTGCAGGGCTGTGCATTGGGCATCTGCTGTATATAAATACATAACAGACAAACCTATTAATGGCCAATCTTTTAATATCGAATTCCTCCAACGTTACTGTGGCTTCATGTCCTCAGCTGGGCCGTCTTTGCCAAAATGCCACTTTCTCGTTATTAGTTGTGGAAATAATTGTCATGTCCCTCGCGTCTTAAAAATTATCGTCTGCAGCACTCTGGTAATCTGTTTAAATAACAAAGATGATCTTGGCCTTTGTCACAAGCCTGCACCTGCTGAACACTTGCTTTAATTCGCTCAGAGCCAGCCATTAACCTTCCGTTTAAAAGGTTCACTGAATTTTGCGGGTCACTTGCTGGAGGCGGAGTTTTGTTTTGTGTGCAAGTCGAACGGTTCTGCGCCCTGGGTAACCGATTCCGGCGCGCCAGATGCAGGTGCTCAAAAAGGCCGCAATTCCCCGTTTTACTTCGCAATAGAAACGCAGCGCTTCCTTGTCGGGCGTATTGTGTAAATGGGCTGGATTTTTCAGTTCGTTGCCGTCTCTGATTTCTTTCCGGTGGAGAGCATTTCTGGGCGGGCGGCCAGCGGTCAGCTCCCAGCGCCCCGCCGGGAAATTTGGTGCCGGGTTTGTGGCGGGGCCTGGAGCAGTGCCGCCTGGGAGAGGCGAGCCGGTGTGCAATGCCCCCCCCCCCTGGTTGCGACACTGGCTCGAAATTTGAAACCAGTAGCGCCCCGCAGCGCTGCCTAATGGGACCGCCTGTGAAAGTGGGTGGTTCGAGCTGTTGTGGCTGCAGTGAGGGAAGGAATGTCGACCTGAGGTAAGTGAGATTGTTTTATTTTTTTTTACAAGTATTGGGAATGTTTTTGGTGGGTTTTTTTCCAGATTTTTTTTCTCCCCCACGGATGCCTCTCTTGCGGCTGTTCACCTTGGGAATTTTCATTTGCTCAGCCGGCCTCGCGCCCTAAAAGAGGTGCGGACTGCTTCCCTTCGCGCCCCGCTCCACGCTCTGGGCCCAGCTGGTGAATCTTGCGGCTGGAGACGCAAACCATTTCCCGGTGCAAAATTTACCGCCCCGCCCGGGTTAACGCCGCGACGCAGGCGCAGCCGAATTTCCGCCCCACAATGTGTTGTGTGACACTAATGGTGAAGGTCACAGGCTCAGTCTCTGGCCTGAACTGAGTTAACTGATCACTGCTAGCTCAGTGGGACCATTTAACCTCAGCACTTGAGTTGAGGCACGGGTGCGGGGCAAGGTTACTTGGTCTGCGTTCCTGATCCTAATCGCTACCCAGTGATCCCTGCACTGTGCAAAAGACAGCTTGAAAACCGGATTGGATATGGCTGTGATGCCTCTCATGGTTGAATAGGCCACCAACGCGTGTTGTCTGGGCTCACACATGATGAAAGTATACTGGGACGAGGTAGCAGAGGACCGCTGATATTCGTGGAACCCTACTTTAGTAAGAATGAACAAACAATGGGGCCTTGCTTCAACGTCCAGTGCTCCGTTAATATTGCAATGGTTCGAATTCACTTTGTTTCTGTGAAGTTAACAATAATTTCTGTCTGCCTACTGAAACTCCTCAAATCGGCTAAGAAACTTTGTTGGCACGAGACCACACGAGGTCTTTAATAACCAGTCAGTGACTCATTGATGTGGATTTAAATGTTCACTATTAGACAGCTCATAGGAAAAGATTTTATTTTGAAAAGGGCTGAGTTTAAAAAAAAATGATTTTAAATAAGTTTTCCAACAACAATAAAGAAACATAACATCACGAGCAGCCCACAGCACAGCAGCTACTGAAAACCAACTCCCACAACAGTGGTCTCGCCCTCCAAATCTCCGACTGAGGCAGACTTCGCTCGCTCTCTTGTTTGTTCTTTTGCTCTTTCTTTCACTCTCTCATTCTTTCGCTCTTTCTTTCCCTCTTCCATTTAGGATGAGATGAGGAGAAACTTCTTCACTCAGAGAATTGTGAACCTGTGGAATTGTCTACCATAGGAAGTTGTTGAGGCCAGTTCATTGGATATATTCATAAGGGAGCTAGATGTGGCCCTAATGGCTAAAGGGATCAAAGGGTATGGAGAGAAAGCAGGAATGGGGTACTGAAGTTGCACGATCAGCCATGATCATATTGAATGGCGGTGCAGGCTCGAAGGGCCGAATGGCCTACTCCTGCACCTATTTTCTGTGTTTCATTCTTTCGCTCTTTCACAGTCATTTTTTTTTTTCTTTTGCTCACTCTTGCGCGCGCTCTATCTTGCTCGCTCGCTTGGCCACATGCTCTCACGCTCACACGCTCTCACTTTTTTTTATTAAAGCCGGAGGTCCTAACGTTTTAATAGCCATCTGACCCCAATGTGTCACACCACCACCAACAGAACCAAGCTTGCTCAATGGAACATCCAATAACAGCATCTAATCTTTCCACTAAACTGTCTGCAGGCTTAGCATTGACTTGAATAACCACAAACCTCAACTATAGTCTCCATTTTCCTTACAACAGGGGCAGAGGTGCTGACAATGGGTTTGTCTGCACCAATGGGGAAGGTGCTCCCCTGGGAGAGGAGCCTGCTCCCTCGGTGCAGGCCTGACTTTCCCCCCTCCTCCTCTGGCTTTTGCACCCTCACTGCTTTGCGCGTTTCTCCCATTTCCATTTCAGACAGAGTTACTTGCCACAGCCTCAGCTATTTGCATGCTCAGTTTCTCATTTCTCTGCTGCTTCCCATCTTCTGAAGTAAAGATTTCAGCCACCGAACCAACTCGGTCATTTCATTGATGCTTCCTCTCTCGTTATCCCCTTCCCCCTTCTATTCTTGTCTCATTTAAATGCTTGTTCATTTATGTGGTACCGATTGAAGATTTGCACCCTGTGCTTGCTGATCTACATTAACTCCCGGAGCGCCAATGCCTTGATTGTAAAAAATCTCGTCCTTGTTTTCAGATCCCTCCATGACCTCATCCCTCCTCATCTCTGTAACTTCCCCCAGCCCTACAACCCCCTGCGATCTCTTGTCCTTTCTCTCCACAGTCACTGGTTAACCTGCTGTGTGTTTCCACTATGTTCAGCTCTTGATTCAGATCACCAGCATTTGCTGTGTCTTTGTTGGTTTTTTTTTAAATTTAAGAACAAAACTGTTCCTGTTTACTTTTTCTTTGCACGCTGACTTAACTTTCAGAACCCAGTCTCTCCAACTCTTGCCTGACGAAAAGCTATAGGAACCGATGTGGTAACAACGCCTCATTGCACATTCGAGGTATAACTCATGGTGCAATCCCAACGGTTCCTTAGATCGTCCACAGCTTGCCGAGTGACACAGGAAGATCAGCCATAAAAAAAGCAAGTGAGAGTGCGCCGGGGAGAAACCGAAAGTGAGCGCCAAATGAGTTCAGAACAAAGAAATAAGTGCAGGACAGCAAAATAAGTTGCACTTCAAAACTGCATTTACATATCACTTCATTCACAAAAGCCTCCCTTCCTCTCCGCTCCCTCTTCTGCCCAGATCCTAACTCTCTCTCACCAAGTCCCGTTCACCCATCATCCCTGTGCTTGCCTCAATTTGTATATTTTTTTTATAATACTCGCCCTTGTTTTCAAATCCCTCCATGACCTCGCCCCCCTCCCCCTCCCCCTCGCTCGCTCTCGCTCTCTCTCTAACCTTCACCAGCCTTGCAATCCTCCAGAGATCTCTGCGCTCCTCCAATTCTGGCCTCTTGCACATTTCCGATTATAATCGCTCCACCATTGGTGGTTGTGCCTTCAGCTGCCTGGGCCCTAAGCTCTGGAATTCCCTCTCTACCTCTCTTTCCTCTTTTAAAGACACTCCCAAAACCTACCTCTTTGACCAAAGCTTTTGGTGACCTCCCCTAATATATCTCTGTGGCTCGGTGTCTAATTTTGTTAATGCTCCTATGAAGCACTTTGGGACGTTTTACTACGCTAATGGTGCTATATAAATGCAAGTTGTAGCTGATGACTTCTGATTCAGTCGAAAGTGATGCTGCAGCTGGATGCATTTGGTTTCCATTCTGAATGAATTGAGGAATGAAGATTCAGCTGTATTGATATGAGACTGCTTGTCATATTAATGAAAATTACCGTATCCTGAAAACATACATGGATTTGTTAAAAATGAGGCAAGTGCCCGGGCGCTCTTGCAAGATCACTTTATAATTTTAACTCTATGCACAATGAGCATATTGGTGAGCCTAGTGTTTTAGTGGTGCCAATATACAGCCCAGTACTTTCCCACACTGCATCACAGGACAACTGCAGTCTGCTTCTCTCAATTCAAATTATCTGACGAGTCAATCTTTTTGGCACCAAATTCCCACTTCCCGCTCACAAACATTATTAATGCCAAAACAAAACCAATTTTGTATTACCAGGAGTCGACTGCAATGAGCAGATTATTTAAATTTTGAGTTCAAGTAAAACTATATTGGTTCAGGGGATGGAACTCATTTCCATTTGTGGCATCCAGTGTCCATGCCAAGCATTTATTTCTATAGCGCCTGTCATGTCCACTGGATGTCTCGAAGCGCTTTATAGCCAATGAAGTACTTTTGGAGTGTCGTCGCTTGTAATGTGGGAAACGCGGCAGCCAATTTGCGCACAGCAAGCTCCCAAACACAGCAATGTGATAATGACCAGATAATCTGTTTTTGTTATGTTGATTGAAGGATAAATGTTGGCCACAACACTGGGGATAACTCCCCTGCTCTTCTCCGAAATAGTGCCGTGGGATCTTTTACGTCCACCTGAGAGAGCAGACAGGGCCTCTGTTTAACGTCTCATCTGAAAGATGGCACCTCCGACAGTGCAGCACTTCCTCAGCACTGCACTGGGAGTGTCGGCCTAGATTTCTGTGCTCAATTCCTTGGAGTGGGACTTGAACCCACAACCTTCTGACCCAGGGGCGAGTGTGCTACCCACTGAGCAACACCTGACAGAGTAAAACATCCTCAACTTTGCCCCAACTCTGTGTCTCGGCCCCCAGCCAAGAGCCAACCCACCACTGAGGGATCTCCATTTCCCACAGCAGCCATCCTGCGGCCTCCGAGTGAGATTCCAAATTGGTGCTGGATTATGGATAGATTTCTGCTGTGGGTCTGTTCTCATGAGGAACTCAAGCTGCTTGAGATGTCCTGAGCCATTGCCTTTCGTTGGGTACAGTTCCATGCGTAGCGGCTGATGTTCTTCCGAAACAGTATGCAAACACTGTGTTGTAGGCTCATCATTATCATACAGTCCCTCGGAATTGAGGAAGACTTGCTTCCACTCCTAAAGTGAGTCCTTTGGTGGTTGAACAGTGTTGAAGGCATCACGGCTTGATCCTGATTGACCCGACGTGCGTGCAGCAGTGGGGCCGCTGGATAGCATTCCGGGGCAGGGACACGAGTTGTTTTTTGTGCTTAAAAACAAAAAATGCTAGAGAAGACCCAGTAGGTCAGGCAGCATCTGTGGAGAGAGAAACAGAATAAACGTTTTGGGTCGATGAGCTCTTATCAGAACTGGAAGAAGTTGGAGTTTTAACAGGTTTTCAGCAAGTGCAGAGCCGGAGAAAAGGGTTGGGGGAGTTGGGAAGGAAAGACCAAGGGGGGAGCGGTCTGTGATCGGATGCTCCACGGATGCTGCAAGACCTGCTGAGTGTTTCCAGCATTTTCTGTTATTATTTCCGGTTTCCAGCATTCGCAGAATCCTTCTTGTGATTTTTGTCCTCCCTGGCATGCCGACACCAATTGTCACCGCCTAACTCCCACCCCAATTCTTCTTCTCGAGCTCCAGAAGGGGGAGGAGCAATGACTCATTGCATTGGACGTGTCTTACGCTCAAACAAGGCGGCTCCCAAATCCTTTTAAGTATTGGGGAAGTATCTTGTTTTTTTTCTCTCACAGAAAAGGGCTGAGTCAAAGCACTGATACATGGTGGCTTCGAAGCAGATTGCGTGCCTGCATGATGTCATTTTGCTGCGCCAGATGCTGACTATCATTAACTAGGAAGTGGTAAGAGTATGCTCTAATTCCATTTATCATTTCAGAGAATCTAAGAGTCATACAGCACAGAATGAAACCATTCGGCCCATCATGCCTGTGCCAGCTCTTTGAAAGAGTGATCCAATTAGTCCCACTCCCCCTGCTCATTCCCCATAGCCCTGCAAATTTTTCTTTCAAGTATTTAGTCAATTCCCTTTTGAAAGTTACTATTGAATCTGCTTCCACCGCCCTTTCAGGCAGTATACTTCAACAACAACAATTTGTATTTATATAGCGCCTTTAACGTAGTGCAACGGCCCAAGGCGCTTCACAGGAGTGTAATGAAAGTTAAAAATTTGACATGGAGTTGCATAACGAGAAACTAGGCAGGTGACCAAAAGCTTGAACCCACAACCTCCGACAGTGCAGCACTCCCTCAGCACTGCGCTGGAGTGTCAGCCTAGATTTTTGTGCTGAAGTCCCTGGAGTGGGACTTAAACCCACAACCTTCTGACTCCGAGTCGAGAGAGTGCTGCCCACTGAGCCACTGGCTGACGCACAATATATTTATTATCTCCCAGGATCCCCAAAGATCTGGGCAACCAGCTTTAAGAACTTTTGATGCACGGAACAATTTCATGAATCATCAGCATTTGAAATATTTTTTTTTGCTGATTCAGCAAACGGTGGAGGGAGATTTGATGAAGGGACATGTATCCTTTGTTAACCATCTCTCGGGTGTCAGCTGTGACCGTGCAGCTTAGAGGAAATATTGCTTGCAGCTAGCGTGGCTGCAGTGTGTACCATCTACAAGATGCACTGCAGCAACTCGTCACACCTTCTTCGGCAGCACCTTCCATACCTGCAACCTCTACCGCCTAGAAGAACAAGGGCAGCAGGTGCATAGGAACACCACCACCTCCAAGTTACCCTCCAAGTCACACACCATCCTGACTTGGAAATATATCACCGTTCCTTCATTGTCGCTGGATCAAAATCCTGGAAATTCCTCCTTGACAGCACTGTGGGAGCACCTTCACCACACGGACTGCAGTGCTTCAAGGCGGCGGCTCACCACCACCTTCTCGAGCAATTAGCGATGGGCAATAAATGCTGGCCTTGCCAGCGATGCCCACGTCCCAAGAACGAATTTAAAAAAAACAACATCTCAACAAAGCTTTCCTGCACATGGTGGAGTTAACTGTTGCGTTTGTTCTAATAGTGGAAATGCCCAGTACGAGGCCTAACTCGCTCATGGACTAAATCTGCCTTTCAAATTACACTGTGCGTTGATCTCTCTCCAGACTGGGGATTAGCGACGTGCTCACTGTATTCTACTTAACCTGGGCTGGGGAGGGGGGAAAAGGACCTCTATTTATGCAGCACCTTGTGTCATTTAGAAGCTTTTCAAAGTTCTTCTGGTACAGTGACTCATTTTTGAAGTACACTGACTACTGATTTGTTGATAAATCTGAGTCATTTCGTGCAAATGAGATGTTTTTTTATCCTCGTGGTGTTGGGCTAAGGGGAGTGTTTGGCCAGGGAATGGAGAGGACTTGCTTCTCTTTGAAAGTGCCATGAGGAAAATTTAACCTTCACTTGAACTACCAGAAAGGCGAGAGTATATATATCAGGAAAGGATGAACAGGTTGGGTCTCCTTTCTCTTGAAAAAAGAAGGCTGAGGGGTGACCTAATAGAGGTCTTTAAAATTATGAAAGGTTTTGATAGAGTGGACAGAGAGAGAGTGTTTCCACTTGTGGGGCAGAGCCTAACTAGAGGCCATCAATATAAGATAGTCACCAGGAAATCCAATCGGGAATTCAGAAGAAACTTCTTTACCCAGAGAGTGGTGAGAATGTGGAACTCGCTGCCATAGGGAGTGGTTGAAGCAAATGGTATCGATGCATTTAAAGGGAGATGCATTGACAATCATAGGGAGAAGGGAATAGAGGGTTATGCTGATAGATTTAGATGAGGAAAGACAGGAGGAGGCTCGAGTGGAGCATAAACGCCGGCATGAACTGGTTGGGCCGAATGGCCTGTTTCTGTGCCATATGTCCTATTTAATCCTACTTGAGTTGGGGTATCTTGTTTTAACGTCTCATCTGAAGGCTAGCAACTCCAACATTGTAGTAGTCCCTCAGTCTTGCACTGGAGTGCTGGCCTAGATTATAAAAATCTCCTGAGCTGAAGTAGGATTTGAACCCACAACTTCCTGACTTGGCGATGAGAGTGGAAACAGCAGAGCCAAGCTGACTAGATTTGTGGGGGGGGGACACCTTCGCAAGCCATTAATAAATCCATTCAATGAGTCAGGAAGACTGGATGATTTCGGAATGACAAACCGAATGTATCCTATTGCATTTCCTCCCAATACAATGGGTCTTTTATTGTAAACAAATTCTCATACAATTTTTTTCCAACAGTACTGTCTGTATATTTAATGAACAACCGGTCTCAATCTGACTCATTGAGCATTGGTATGCAGAAGGGTGAAATTAAGCACAGTGGTTTTGTTGGCAAATGCTCCACGTGAACCTTTGAGAAGGGAAGACTCAAAGATCTACTGTGTGCGCGCGCACTCAATGTGCTACTCCAAAAACTCAGTCATCGGCAGTCCCTCAAAATCGAGGAAGACTTGCTTCCACTCTCGAAGTCTGTTCTTAGGTGACTGAATAGTCCAATATGGGAATTATAGTCACAGGTGGGACAGACAGTCATTGAAGGAAAAGGTGGGTGGGGAGTCTGGTTTGCCGCACGCTCCTTCCGCTGCCTGCGCTTGGTTTCTGCATGCTCTAGGTGACAAGACTCGAGGTGCTCAGCGCCCTCCCGGATGCTCTGATGCTTCTGAATAACGATGAAGCACCATGTAGACGCAAGCATTATGTGTAAATGTTATATATTTGTACACTGAAATAGCGGATTTTGCGCTTACCGGGGTGAAGGGTGCCAGTTTTGGGGATCGAGACACTTGTCTACTTTTGTCACGAGCAATTGCTCTGCTCTCATGTCTGGTGGAGGACAGTCAGCCACAGAGGAAAACTTTCTCTTGCTCTCTGCCCCAGCCTCCGGAGTGCACCTGCTACTGCATCGGTGATGCATCTTTCTATTTCTCATAGCTGCACTCCTTATGGCATCTGAGTAAAATTGCCACTTTCTATGTCAAGTTAGGGACATTTTTGTACTAAGGGGCTTTGCCTCCTCAGACCTGGATAGCATTGCCCCAAGCTCCCAAGTTTGTAAAGCCCTTCGCACCAAAAGACTTTTATCCCATTAGTCTGGTCTGCATTTGACCAAGCCACTCAAACATCCTAAAGTGCCGCAGTGAATTACTTTGAAGTGTTACCTCGGCAGCCGTCGCAACCATTTTGCGCACAGCAAGATCCCATGGTTAACATCGACTGGTCAATAAATTTCTGGTGGTGTTGCCCCTGGATAGCAAGAGGAGTCCCCGCACTCCAAATAAAGCCCCGGGGGTCTATAACCTTCACCCGAAGGTTTTGACCAAAAAGCTTGCACCTCCAACAATGCAGTGATGGAATGCCCACCCAGATTATGTGCTCAAGCCCCAGAGTGGGGTTAGAAGCCACCCCTCTGATTCCAAAGAGAAAATATTAACAACTGAAAAAAAGCTGAAGTGGGCTTAATACAGTACGAGCATAGCTGTATTGCTTCCTGCCCAGAATCGTATTAGGATAGATGAATTGAAAGCAGTGGGTTACTGAACAGTAAACTGCCATGGGTCATCTAGTGTGTGATTTAAGTATAAGCTTTTCAGGTTTGACTGCAGTAGACATTATTCGCAAGGCACTGTTCCCAACAGAGCATCTCGTTTGTTCAAACAGGGCTATTTCTGTATGGAAAACATGATTTTTTTTTCGTACAATGGGCACTTGCGTTTTTTTGGCAAGATCCCTCGATGTTCACCAAGTATCAGTGATACAAAGTTGAACCTTCTCAGCTTTCATGCGTCAGCAGACTTGCTTTCATTTATTTTTTTTAAATTGTGTTTTTTTTTAGGGGAGAGTTCACATTGCGAGACAGTGTTTCACAGTGGTTTTATGTGGCGAGTGAGGGAGATTCATGCTGTCGGTGAAAGTGTGAATATAAACAAGTGTCACATTTTTAAAAAAAATGAACCTCCTTCAAGTAATATTTTTTGGAAACTTAACTAAACTGGGAACCAAACTGAATACTTGTTGATTTTCTCCTCTCGACTTGTGTAATCTTCTACATCTCATCTACATCCTTTTTTAAAAAAAATTATTCGTTCATGCGATGTGGATGCCATTTTTTATTTTTTTATTTTTTATTTTTTTATTTTTTAAAAATTTTTTTATTCGTTGCCAATCTTTCCAATTCTTTGTCAAATCACAAACGCCAGAGGTCACCTTGCACACATCAAGGATCACTCTGCGCCAATGCTCTTAGCCAAAAGGCCTAGAGCCACTGCACCGTTCCTGGAAGTACTGCAATACCAGGTTCGTGCCATGGAGGTGGATGGGTCAAACCACCCCACCCACCTCCTATTTCCCATTTATTGCCCATCCCTAATTGCCCTTGAGAAGGTGGTGGTGAGCCGCCACCTTGAACCGCTGCAGTCCGTGTGGTGAAGGTGCTCCCACAGTGCTGTTAGGGAGGGAGTTCCAGGATTTTGATCCAGCAACATATTTCTAAGTCAGGATGGTGTGTGATGTGGAGGTGGTGTTGTTCCCATGCGCCTGCTGCCCTTGGCCCTCTAGGTGGTAGAGGTTGCAGATTTGGGAGGTGCTGCCGAGTTGCTGCAGTGAATCTTGGAGATGGTACACATTGCCACCATGGTACGCTAGTGGTGGAGGGAGTGAACATTGAAGGAGGTGGATAGGGTGCCAATCAAGCGGGCTGCTTTGTCCTGGATGGTGTCGAGCTTCTTGAGTCTTGTTCCAAGCTGTTTATAACACCAGATTGCCCATGTATCGAACAAATCATTCAAATCTTGTCCTGAGGGAAGATTCTTCCTCCTCCTCTTCTGATGAAATTAAAGGCCATCTGTAACCTTTTGAAGGAACTCCGTTTTTGTAATTTGTTATGAGTTATTGTCTGTGCTTCCAAGTGGTATTCTCAGCTTGCACAATATGGGCTGCACTTGGCTGAATGAATTGAGGCTGTAACGTTATGTAAATGAATCTTGACCTGAGTAATGGCTTTTGAGAACAGGATGAGATCAGTTGGAATAATCAGAACCAGCTGATAATCCTCTTGTCTTGTACTTCCTTGCTCAGTTGGCCTGCGTTATTTCCACAATTAATTCGAATATTTAGGCTTTCATTATTTTTTTTTTTCTATTTTTTTTTTTATCTGGAATTTTTCTGTTCTTCTAGGGACCTTGTTTATACTCGTCCTTTAATAGAGGAAAGTGTGGAGCAAGGCGGCAGAGAGTTCTGCCCAAGTGTGGGTGCCACGTGTGGGCCGGTTGCTTGCATTGTTCACGGGCGAGATGGTAATGCATTAATCCACTGTCTCACTGCAGCGCACAGCGAGAATGTGGTTCTATTGTACGTCCAACCCCGAGGGAGGTACGAATGTCGGCTGATTACCGATGTAATTCTGTTGGCTTCTTCCGAAAGATTTTTTTTTTTTCCATTCGGCGATAATTATTTTAATCTATCAGACAGACTGAGTGGAAGAATATGTCACCTACGGCCAGATACTAAAGATGCTGAGGCTGACACTTTATGATTTGACGAGCCTTCTCTATGCAAATTGATTTTATATCTAACGTGTCGAACAAAAGTTCTTGGCTTTAATCATTTGTGCACCCCCAGTACCTGAGGTAAGCTTTACTTCAAACAATCTGCTTTCCACCCTGTCCAATTTATTTTCGCACCAGTGGAATTTATAACATTTTAGATATGACGCTACTGATTACTATTTGAATATTCAGGAAATGTTTTATGCTGCATCCTGTAAATTGTTGGCCAAATTCGAGAATTCGAGTCCGCACCAGAAATGTGGCTGCTCCAATGACTGCGATCAGATTTCTCTTAAATTGGGTATGAAGCCACGTTGTGCTGACGAGAGATTGGGCTTTATGGGGCTTGAACGAGAAGAGGTTTTTTCTTGGTAGCAAACAGTTTGTCCGTAGCCGTGTTGCTAACTTTTTCAGTCCGATCCAGATTGAAGATTCTCTTCACGCTTCTTCCAATTCTCTCTTTCCCTTGTCGCAGGCATTGCCTTTTCAATGGGGTGCTGTTCCACCTGTGTCTGACACTCTGCAGTGCCTCGCCCAAATGGATATTATTTTCGGACCTGCCAATGTTACCGCTGTGCATTGTCTGAACTCGGTGAGCACTGTGCATTGTCTGAACTCGATGGTGTTAGCGCTGTGTGTTGTCTGAACTCGATGGTGTTAGCGCTGTGTGTTGTCTGAACTCGACAGTGTTAGCGCTGTGCTGCACTGAAGCTCTATACATTGTTGACTCTGTCCATGACTGAATCAAATTACACATTGAACTTAGCCATGTAGAGTCTACAGCTTGACTTGCAGTGTGGGCTGGCCCGTGCTGCCCCTGGGCCCTCGCCTCTCCTGAGCCCCGAACTCACGCCTCTCATGGGCCCCAACCACGCCGCTCTGCAATCTTTCGCTGCTCCTTCGCCCCGACCTCACTGCTCCTGCTGCACCTGCCTAAGCTCCAATCACCACCCTGGGTTATGGTGACATCCAATCCAGTTGCCCTCTTCGCAGGCATCGCCCTCCTGCACCAGCTCGCGCTGTACCCTGTAGTGGTTGCCACCATGTTGTCCAGGGGCCGCTCCCCACTTCTTTTATGGCTTTGACCTGCCACTGATGTTCCCTCGCATGTTGGGGCCGCCATGCTGTTCCCAGGACGTTGCTCGCCGCTCCTTTTATGACCCCGACCCATTCCTTTTTGGTGTGGAAGCAAGTGGTCCTCGATCGACGGGCTGCCTAACAACAGCTTGACTGGATCAAATACACGTTCCAGGCCAAAAATTGGGTAAGTACAGGGTATTGTCCTCCCATCTCCTGGGGTGGGAATGCACGTACTTTAATTGCACAGGTAGTGTCAGCAAACGCAGCCGTTATTTAAGCCTTGACTGAGTGGTGGCAGGCTATTTATTGGGTTATGAAGGCCATTACTGCCAAGCTGATCCTGTGCTCACCTGGTGTCCCCAGCAGACATGGCCAGTGTGGATCTCTGGATAGCAATAAAGAGCAGGAGTTCAGGCCCTTTTCTTCCTTCTACCTAACTCTGAGGTGCTGAGGCCAATTGTGGTGCAGTCTACCGCTGCCCAGGCAGAGGTCCTGTGGCTCAGCACAGACCGGGGGAATCAAACCTTCAAATAGCTTGTGTAGGCAGAGACTGCCCAGAGTCACCGGGGTGGCATCTGGCGTGCAGAGCCTTGCGTAGTCGCTGCACGATCAGAGATGGAGCTCAGGCCCTTTCATAAGAACATAAGAAATAGGAGCAGGAGTAGGCCATACAGCCCCTCGAGCCTGCTCCGCCATTTAATATGATTATGGCTGATCCGATCATGGACTCAGGTCCACTTCCCTGCCCGCTCCCCATAACCCCTTATCCCCTTATATTTAAGAAACTGTCTCTGCCTGAAATGTATTCAATGTTCCAGCTTCCACAGATTTCTGAGGCAGCGAATTCCACAGATTTACAACCCTCTGAGAAGAAATTCCTCCTCATCTCAGTTTTAAATGGGCGGCCCCTTATTCTAAGATCATACCCTCTAGTTCTAGTCTCCCCCATCAGTGGAAACATCCTCTCTGCATCCACCTTGTCAAGCCCCCTCATAATCTTATACGTTTCGATAAGATCACCTCTCATTCTTCTGAATTCCACTGAGTAGAGGCCGGATATGAACCTGTAGCAATGGGGGAGACGCACGTCAGAACTCCACTTCTGAGCCATGATGTTGACTCCGCTGCATGTTGCGATGGAAGCCGTAGATTGTGGTTTCATCCGATGAAGGCTACCTGCTATGCGCTTTGAGTGTACAGCAGAGAAGCTGTCCATTCAGCCCCACTAATCTGTGCCAGTGTTTGTGCTCCACACGAGCCTCCTCTCACCCTACTTTATCTAAGGCTAACAGCACATCCTTCTATTCCTTTTTCCCTTGTGCACTTATCTACTTCCCCTTAAACTCATCGATGCGATTCACCTCAACTACTGTGGTAGCGAGTTCCACATTCTCACCACTCTCTGGGTAAAGAAGTTTCTCCTGAATTCCCTATTGGATTTATTAGTGACTATCTTGTATTTATGAGCTGATTTTGGACTCTTTTTTTTTTTTTTTTCCCCCCCCCCCCCCACGTTTACCTTCTCCCAAAGACCTCCATCAGGTCAACATTCTCTTTGCTAGAGAAAAAACACCAGCCTGATAAATATATCCCCTCAGTTCTGGCATCATCCTTGTGAACCTATTTTGCACCTTCTCGAATGCCTCTGTCGCTTTTATAACATGGAGACCAAAACTGTGGTCTAACCAAGCTTCCTTACAAGTTTAACATAACTTCTCTGCTTTTCAATTCCTTCCCTCTAGAAATGAGACCCAGTGCCTTTTTTTAATGGCCTTTTTAGCCTACGTTGCTACTTTGTGATTTGTGTATCTGTATCCCTGGATCTTTTTGCTCCTTTTTCCCCCATTCAGACTCTTCTTATCCAAGCAGTATGTGGTTTCCTTTTTCTTCCTAACAAAATGCACCACCTCACACTTGTCTATATTGAAGTTCATTTGCCAGTTACACACCCATTCTGCAAGCTTACTAATGCCTTCCTGTATTTTGTCAAATTCTTCCTTTGCCTCAACTACACTTCCCAATTTGGTATTGTCTGCAGATTTTGAAATTGTGCTTGTGATGCCCGAGTCCAGCCCATTGATGTAAATGGTGAACAGCCAGCAGTCCCAGCACCGATCCACCTTTCTGCAGTCTGAGTAGGTACCCTTAACCCCTGCTCTCTATTTTCTGTTCTGTAGCCAGCATGCTACTCATTCTGTTACCTGTCTCCTGACTCCACGAGTCATCAGTCTACAATGCGGTACCTCATCGGAGATCTTTTGAAACTGCTTCCTCAAGGGATTTGAAAACTTTGTCTCGTGCAGTACATTTATTCCTTTAACTTTGAGAGAGGATTTCCATGTTTCAGTGCTGCCAGCTGCTGCTTGTATACCAAGAGGTTTCCTGCAGTAAGCATATTGTGCAGTGCGAGAACTGCAAACCACAGGCATTTGCACATTCTTCAACTGTTCTCCAACTATAGTCTGTGGTTGGGCTTTCACTCTTGCTGACTTTTATGTCGTGCTGAAACCAATTTGCTTTTAATCCTTTTCAGCCTCACCAGAAGGACACGGACGGCTATGCTGCAGCTACTGGTACCAGTTAGACTGAACAAGAGTTGAGTCATACTGCCAACTGCGCATTGTTTCTCACAAGGGAACTTAAGAAAATAAGAAACAGGAGCAGGAATAGGCCGTACGGCCCCTTGAGCCTGCTCCGCCAGTCAATAAGATCATGGCTGATCATTGACCTCAACTCCACTTTCCCGCACGATCTTGCAAAATCTATCGATCTCAGCCTTGGATATATTCGGAGACTCAGCATCCACAGCCCTCTGGGTTGGAGAATTCCAAAGATTCACAACCCTCTGAGTGAAGAAATTCCTCCTCATCTCTGTCTTAAATGGCCTGCCCCTTATCCTGAAACTGTGCCCTCCAGTTCTAGATTGCCCAGCCCGGGGGAAACAACCTCTCTGCATCTACCCTGTCAATCCCCTTCAGAATCTTGTATGTTTCAATGAGATCACCTCTCATTCTTCTAAATTCCAGAGAGTATCAGCCTATTCTACACAATCTCTCATCATAAAACAGTCCTCTCAACCCAGGAATCAATCTAGTGAACCTCCGTTGCACTGCCTCCAAGGCAAGTGTATCCTTCCTTAGATAAGGAGACCAACACTGTGCACAGTACTCCACGTGTGGTCTCACCAAGGCCCTGTACAATTATAGCAAGAGTGCCTTACTCTTATACTCCCACCCCCTTGCAATAAAGGACAACATGCCATTTGCCTTCCTTATTGCTTGCTGTACCTGCTTGCTAGCTTTGTGTTTATTACACAAGGACCCCCAAATCTCTCTGAACACCAACAAGCTCTGCTCACTGGCATTCACATGTGGGTGGAATTTAATTTTAGTGATGCATCAATGAGATGATATTTCAGAGTCTTTTAAACCTTGCAGGCGAAGTTCCCTTTAAGTTGCACTTTGTTCTGCGCAGCCTGTTTCTTTTAGCGCGCGGTCCCTTTAAATTTCAGTGTATGCACGGTATTTACAATGGAGAAGCCGGTGAGCAGTATGTGCGGGACCTTTCCTCTTACCACGCGACAGCTTAGAGGGAATATTGCATGCAGCTAGACTGGCTGCAGTGTGTACCATCTACAAGATGCACTGCAGTAATTTGCCACGGCTTCTTCGGCTGAATATATCCAAACCTGCGACCTCTACCACCTCATCATAGACAGTCCCTCGGAATCGAGGAAAACTTGCTTCACTCTTAAAATGAGTCCTTTGGTGGCTGGACAGTCCAATATGAGAGCCACAGTCCCTGTCACAAATGGGACAGATAGTCATTGGGGGAAAGGGTGGGTGGGACAGGTTTGCCGCACACTCTTTCCGCTGCCTGCGCTTGAGTTCTGCATGCTCTCGGCGACGAGACACCTAGAAGGACAAGGGCAGCAGGTGCATGGGAGCACCACCACCTCCACGTTCCCCTCCAAGTCACGCACCATCCTTCATCGTCGCTGGGTCAAAATCCTGGAACTCCATCCCCTAACAGCACTGTGGGAGCACCTTCACCACACAGACTGCAGCGGTTCAAGAAGGCAGCTCACCAGGCAATTGGAGATGGGCAATCCTGGAACAAATTTAAACAAAGAGTGAAGCCCAGGTGATGTGAATACTCATTAGGGCACACCGCTTGCTAAAATGTGAAATATCAGCTTTGCACCCGAGTTACATATTTGTTTTTAGTTTGTGTGAGGCTGAAACTGGTTCACATTGATATAAAATGTGTATGCAAGAGACTTGGGGGTTAAGGGTATCTACTATGTGTGCATGAGAGAGAGGCAGGTTTGCAGTGCTGTGTCTGTGTATCTGATGCTCTCTGCCCATCAATGGCAGATCCACCTCTAACTTTGTTTTTTTCTTAAACTATTTATTCGATCTTTGACTTGCTCACCAATTAAATGCAGCATTCCGCACTGAAAGATTTTCTTCAATTGAAAAGGGGATTGTTTTTGCCTTTGCTTGTGCTCAGTATTTGGTCCCTTGCTTTTTGTGGTGTACATCAGTGATTAAGACTTCAGTGTAGGGGGTGTGATTAAAAAGTTGGTAGATGATAAAAACATTGGCGATGTGTTTGTGCGGAAGAAATCTGTAGACTGCAGGAAAATATCAAAGGGCAGAACAGTGGCAAATGGAATTCAATCCGGAGAAATGTGAGGTAATGCATTTGGGGAGGGCTAACCAGGCAAGGGAATACACAATACATGGTAGGATACTGAGAAGTGTAGAGGAACAGAGGGACCTTGGAGTGCAGGTCCACAGATCCTCTAAGGTAGCAGTACAGGCAGATAATATGGTTAAGAAGGCAGATGAGATACTTTCCTGAAGCATAGAATATAAGAGCAGGGAGATTATGCTAGAACTGTTAATAAAATCAAAACACTAGTTAGGCCACAGCTAGAGTATTGCGTACAGTTCTGGTCACCACATTACAGGAAGGATGTGATTGCGCTGGAGAGGGTACAGAGGAGATTTATGCTGAGAATTTTAGCTGTGAGGAACGATTGGATAGGCTGAATCTGTTTTCTTTGGAACAGAGGAGGATATGGGGAGACGTGATTGAGGTGTATAAAGTTATGAGGGGCCTACACAGTGAGAATAGGAAGGACCTATTGGATCAGTAACCAGGGGCATAGATTTAAAGCAATTGGTGGAAGGATTAGAGGGGAGTTGAGAACTTATTTTAGCCAGAGGGGGGTGGGGGTCTAGAACTCACTGCCTGAAAGCATGGTAGAGGCAGAAACTCATCACATTTAAAAAGAAACATAGAAACATAGAAAATAGGTGCAGGAGTAGGCCATTTGGCCCTTTTAGCCTGCACCGCCATTCAATGAGTTCATGGCTGAACATGCAACTTCAGTACCCCATTCCTGCTTTCTCGCCATACCCCTTGATCCCCCTAGTAGTAAGGACTTCATCTAACTCCTTTTTGAATATATTTAGTGAATTGGCCTCGACAACTTTCTGTGGTAGAGAATTCCACAGGTTCACCACTCTCTGGGTGAAGAAGTTTCTCCTCATCTCGGTCCTAAATGGCTTACCCCTTATCCTTAGACTGTGACCCCTGGTTCTGGACTTCCCCAACATTGGGAACATTCTTCTTGCATCTAACCTGTCTAAACCCTTCAGAATTTTAAACGTTTCTATGAGATCCCCTCTCATTCTTCTGAACTCCAGTGAATACAAGCCCAGTTGATCCAGTCTTTCTTGATAGGTCAGTCCCGCCATCCTGGAAATCAGTCTGGTGAACCTTCGCTGCACTCCCTCAATAGCAAGAATGTCTTTCCTCAAGTTAGGAGACCAAAACTGTACACAATACTCCAGGTGTGGCCTCACCAAGGCCCCCTGTACAACTGTAGCAACACCTCCCTGCCCCTGTACTCAAATCCCCTCGCTATGAACTGGGATATGCACTTGGAAGTGCTGTAACCTTCAAAACTATGGACCAAGAGCTGGAAAGTGGGATTAGACTGGATAGCTCTTTGTCGGCCGACACACGTGATGAGTCGAATGACCTCCTTCTGTGCCGTAAATTTCTATGATCCACAAAAAGCACCTTAGACTTTCCGTGGTCCTGTTCAATGATATCCTGTCTGAGATACTTGATAGGACCCAATGAACCTGCGGACGAGCATTGAGGCAGTATCTTGCTCCTTTTCCCCCATTCGGTGAGGTTTATAAACCAAGTGCTCTACATAATATTGAGTTCAGATTGCTCATCGTGCGATTGCTAATCCCTCATGATTTTGCCCAATCCAACCTCTGCAGGCTCCTCCAGCCTTGGGTTCACTGCTGTACTTCCTGCGCCTCCCTCCCTCCCTCCCTCCGCTGCATCTTTGGGAGCTGAGCATCCGGCCATCCTGACCCTAGCCTCTGGAACTCTCTCCTTTTACAATTTCTCTCTTGCCTTTAAAAGCCTCCGCATAAAACAGCTACTTTTTCAACACTGCATTTGTCTGCCTCTTCTAACCCTCGGACTGTGTGTCTCTTCTGTTGAAAGGACGTTGATGTAGATGCACGTTTTAACCGCCGCTTGTGTGCCCATCCTGTTCCTCAAGCGAAACACATGCAGCCTTTATGCAGCTATAACTTCAGCACAGGATATCTGTGCTCAAAGAAAGAAAGAGAAACTTGCATTTATATAGAGCCTTTCATGACCACTGGATATCTCAAAGCGCTTTACAGCCAATGAAGTACTTTTGGAGTGTAGTCATTGTTGCAATGCATGCAACTCAGCAGCCAATTTGCGCACAGCAAGCTCCCACAAACAGCAAAGTGATAATGACCAGATAATCTGCTTTTGTTATGTTGGTTGAGGAATAAATATTGGCCCCAGGCCACTGTGGGGATAACTCCCCTGCTCTTCTTTGAAATAGTGCCGTGGGATCTTTTCCGTCCACTTGAGAAAGCAGACTCCGTTTAATCTCCCATGCGAAAGACTGCACCTCTGACAGTGCAGCGCTCCCTCAGCACTGCACTGAAGTGTCAGCCTAGATTTTTTGTGCTCAAGTCCCTGGAGTGGGATTTGAACCCACAACCTTCTGACTCTGAGACGAGGGTGGTGCCCACTGAGCCACAGCTGACATTAAATCCAAGGTTGGGGAAGTTGGAGGAGCAAGGAGGAGACGCTAGAACAGCCGCCTGCACCCCCGCCCCCCCGGGCCACCTCAAAATAATGAAACCCCAATGAGAATGGCGAATATTTTCGGTTGGTTTGAAAAGATCCCTGTGGCGCAGTAAGAGGGTGTTTTGCATTATACCTTGGCGGTCTCCACTGGCTCACTGTTTTCAAGGTTTCCCCCCCCCTGGCCTCACTTAAGCCTGTCTGGAGTGACCTTCTCGAGCTGTAGCCCTTAGCCTCAGCTGCTTATTCCCTGCCCCATTTCCCACTGGAGCTATTGTGCTTCTGACCTCTGGAATTCTTCAGTGAACCCACGTGAAGAGCTTTACCCAGCTGCTCCCACATGCTTGCTTTAAAATTGCATGCTAAAGGTGGCGATGGAACATCGTGGTGTGGCTATCTGTTGAAGTGAGACTACAGGTTTTGCGACTGCATCCAGTGGGACTCTTGCAATTTGGCTTTGCGTCAAGCTGCAGTGGGTTTAAAGCTCCGTGTAGTGCAAGAGTGCCTCCGTGGGAGGACCTGGCACCATGCCCCTGTAGTGTAGTCTGCAGTTAGAGTCATAGAATCATAGAAATTTACAGCATGGAAGGAGGCCATTTTGGCCCATCGTGTCCGTACCGGCCGACAGAGCTGTCCAGCCTAATCCCACTTTCCAACTCTTGGTCCGTAGCCCTGTAGGTTTCCGCACTTCAAGTGCACATCCAAGTACTTTTTAAATGTGGTGAGGGTTTCTGCCTCTACTACAGGCAGCATTAGACTGAGTCTAGATTATGGGCTCAAGTCTAGCTTTTACCCACAACCATCTACTCGGTGACCAGATTAGTACCAACTGAGCTGAGCTACCAGATAAAAAGATTAACCGTGGATCCTGTGTAGGGGCTTCCTAGCTGTAACCATTTATTTGGCATGTACTTTGCGTGTCGGACATATTCCAAAGTGTGATCACAATCCTTCAACTTGATGGAGAAATGTGATGATAATGCAGGCAGTGAGTTCCAGGCCCCCATCACTCTCTGGGTGAAGAAAAATCCCTTCAACTCCCCTCTAAACCTCCTACCAATTACTTTAAATCTATTCCCCCTGGTTGTTGGCCCCTCTGCTCAGGGAAATAGGTCCATCCTATCCACTCTATCTATGCCCCTCATAATTTTATACACTTCAATAAGGTCTCTCCTCGGCCTCCTCTGTTCCAAAGAAAACAAATCCAGCCTATCCAATCAGTTAGGTCACCAACTTGACTCCTGAGTTGTATCCTGTATGTCTGAAACGTGGTGTAATCCGTGCCATGGGGTCTTGCCTTGTTTACGAGGAATCTTGACTTTCCCTACAAGAGTTTCACACAGCAATGACTTGCATCTATATGGTGCCATGCTGACGGCACTTGACAGAGGAGAAATGGACATCAAGCAGAAGTGGAAGAGTGAGGGCAGATGACAGAAAGCAAAATCGATAAGAGCTTTTGAGGAATTTGTTATGTATGAAGAAAGAGTCAGACTGAATACTGTGAACTCAAAGTAAAGTGTGACCGTAGTCTTTTATTGCAGGTCTCCAGAATCTCTCTCCAGCCGGTGAGGCCTCCTGAAGTACCTGTGCTCCCAAGGGATTATGGGATCCCTTGGGACTCCAGGGGATGAGCCCTCTGGTGGCTGTACAAGGTAAATACAAGTTTACATATGTAACAGAAGTGTTCAAAGGCACAGGGTAGGGAGTGGTGCTGGGGGGGAGCGGGTGGTGGGCTGGGGGGTGCGTTCCACAAAGTAGGCTGCAGCAATTGAAGGGTTCTGCATGATGCTAATATATTGGGTTTATCTGTTGTTACGGTATAAAGAATCTTGTAGCTTCCCTTTGAGCAAAGAGCAAGAATCTCAACTGGCTTGGATGCTGGTAGCTTGAATGTTTGACTCATTGCATTCCTCCCTTGTGCAGTTCAGCAACTTGCACACGTAATGACGTCTTGGAGGCTCTGAGTTCTGTCTGGCCATTGACACTGAAACGGCGTCTAGTGGGAATGGAAACATAAACTCAGGATTGCCAAATTGGGGAAAAAAATTCAGTGTTTGAATCACTAGATGGGTTGATTCTAAATTTTAAGTATGACGGGAAGTTCACTGCCGTGTCAGCTTGGCTCACTAGTGGCAGTCCGCCCACTCAATCAGAAGCTCGATGAATCAGAAGTCCCACGCTAAGACTTCTAGGCTGACACTTCAGTGCAATACTGAGGGAGTGCTGCAGTGCCAGACGTGCTATATATCAATGTGTCAAAGCCCATGGTGAAGGAAACCACAGCTCACTGATTCAATCGTGGGCAGGTACAGCAGGAGCGGCGAGGTTGGGGCGCAGGAGCGTCGAGTGATCGTGATTGGAGCCCAGGAGAGGCGAGGGCCCAGGGCAGCACAGGCCAGCCCACACTGTGATATGTGTGAGCACTAGGTCCGTGCAGCAGAACAGGTCTCCAGTCATCTTGGTTAATCCTTGCCACTGGACCAAGACCTAACTCTGTCAAGCCCGTGTGGTGGCTGGTGTGCAACAGCCACCACACGTTAAAAAAATCCACCCACAGGCATCTTCCACCCTTCAGGATGTTGTTCGGGACTTGGAATATTAGGTCCTTCATTGAAACACCTGTGAACTCATCCCTTTATGGCATGGAAGCAAGTCATCCTCGTTTCGAGGGACTGCCTATGATGATGATTTCAGATGAGATGCCCTGTTTGGGTAGTTTAATAGTTCCATGGCACTATTTGAAAAAGAGAAAGTGTCCTGGGCAACATTTATCCTTCAACCAACATCACGGGTTATCCCATTGCTGTTTGTAGGATGCGCTGAGCACACATTGGCTGCCGATGCACTTTGTTTGGGATGCCCTGAGGCATGAAAGAATTTGCATTTATATAGCACTTTTCATTTAACCTTTGCACTGAATACATTTTGAAACCGTTGTGTCTCCTCCAATTTTCTCCCCCCCTCAAGGTGTTGACCTGCCCTGGGGTACAATTCTTCCAGTGTCAGCCGCACGTTGGTAATTCATCCAATTGCGCAGTCTTCATTTGTAGGTCTGGGCAGTGAGGACTGGCAGAACAATGGGGAGCAGCATAGCCGAGCTCAATGTTGTCCTTGTTCAACATCTCTAAGTATGTGCTTTCCAACAGGAGTCACCTCAGTCCACACCCAATGAAATGCCAAGTTTGTCACAAATTTTAGACCAAGCTGAAGCTTCAAAAAGGGAAGGGGTGTTGCTGGCAAGGCCAGAATTTATTGCCCATCCCTAATTGCCCTTGAGAATCATAGACTGGTTACAGCATGGCAGAAGGCCATGCGGCCCGTCAAGTCCGTGCCGGCTCTCTGCCAGAACACCTCAGCCACTCCCACTCCCCCACCCTTCCCCTTAGCCCTGCAATTTTTTTTTCTTTTAGGCACTTATTCAACTCCCTTTTGAAAACCATGATTGAGTCTGCCTCCACTTACATAATTTATAAAACTATTGGAGATGGGAAAGTGGCTGTTGACTGGGTGGGGCGGTTGGAGGTCATGTAATGAAACCTCCAGAAATACATCCCAAGTATAGTTGGCAACCTTCCATAAAGCTGCACTTTGGTGTGAAAGGGGCCTACCAAAATGCCTTCTGTGTATTCTGAAGATTTCACACTTGATGGAACCACAATAAATTAAATCCAAATGGTCACAGGGTTTGCAGTCAGTCAAGCACTTTGAGCATCTTGGGTATCTCGCTAAGGTCAAAAACAATTTGTGGTTTTGAAACTATTACAGAAAATGAAGTTAAGGTGGTGGTGAGCCGCCGCCTTGAACTGCTGCAGTCCGTGTGGTGAAGGTGCTCCCACAGTGCTGTTAGGGAGGGAGTTCCAGGATTGTGACCCAGCGACGATGAAGGAACAGCCGATATATGTCCATGACAGGATGGTGTGTGACTTGGTGGAGAACTTGGAGATGATGGTGTTCCCATGCGCCTGCTGCCCTTGCTCTTCTGGGTGGTAAAGGTTGCGGGTTTGTGAGTTGCTGTGGAAGAAGCCTTGGCGAGTTGCTGCAGTGCATCTTGTAGAGGGAGTGAATGTTTACGGGGTGCCAATCAAGCGGGCTGCTTTGCCTTGGATGGTGTCGAACTTCTTGTGTTGTTGGGGCTGCACCCATTCAGATTGAGCTACTTTGTGCAGAAGGTG
Source organism: Pristiophorus japonicus (assembly GCF_044704955.1). Lineage (NCBI taxonomy): Eukaryota > Metazoa > Chordata > Chondrichthyes > Pristiophoridae > Pristiophorus > Pristiophorus japonicus. Next base: position 25,279,542 of record NC_091993.1, read on the forward strand.
CTGTGGGTTCAACGCACTCTACATCGAGGCAGAAAAATGTGGAAAACTTAATGGGAGAATTGGATAGAAATTTGAGGAAGAAGTTGATTGTAGCCTCCAAAACTTCCTTCATCTTTTCTGATCCTTTGTCCTTCTGTCAAGCTGTATAATCTTTGGTTATTGTCCTAGAGACTGAACTTGTTCGTTTTTTTTTTAAAAAAAATATTTTTTTAAATGCTCCTATTTCTGCAGATATTTAAGAGATTAGTTTTACTTCGAATAGTTTTATCTCCATCCTTTCTTAAAATTCTCATTGGTTTATTTTTGGGGGTGGAAGTGGGGAACTTGAAAAAAAAAACATGTCACTGTTCTGCATTTGTCAGATATCAAATGCAAGCATGTTATCTCTCAGAACAGTGTGGTGGTCTCCTGGGGGTTAGGGAGTATTCTGTGGCTCTGTGCCCGTGCAGTACACAAGTATCCTCCCCTCCCCATATAGTCCTTCAATGGTTGCAGCATTGGCAGCACTCGGGAGTCCTGCAGATTTTGTTTTTATTTGGAGAGCTTAAGATTCTGGCAAGTGCTAGCACTTTTTTATGGGACTTGCGAGAGAATCCTGAATATTGGCATTGTGTATTTACTTTCTTCAAATTCAACAGAAACCTCTACGGTGCTTAAACTGTCTCCATCAGAGAATGATGCTTTCCTTCCCGAATAGCGTTGCCTAATTTGACCAGTATTGACGGGATGGTGTATGGGGTGCAGGGAGCGCGGCCTATGTGTGAAGAAAAAGATGATGGTGTGCGCGTTGTGGGCTGATCTGCGATGGGGTTATGAGCCAGCAAACACGTGCAGTTTTGGTCTCCGTATTTACGAAAGGATATACTTGCTTTGGAGGCTGTTCAGAGAAGGTTAACTAGGTTGATTCCAGCGATGAGGGGGTTGACTTATGAGGAAAGGTTGGGCTTCTACTCATAGGAGTTCAGAAGAATGAGAGGTGAACGTATCGAAATATATAAGATAATGACAGGGCTTGACAAGGTGGATGCAGAGAGGATGTTTCCACTGATAGGGGAAACTGCAACTAAGGAACATAGTAGAATAAGGGGCCGCCCATTTAAAACTGAGATGAGGAGAAATTTCTTAGGGGGTTGTAAATCTGTGGAATTCTCTGCCCCAGAGAGCTGTGGAGGCTGGGTCATTGAATATATTTAAGGTGGAGATAGACAGATTTTTTTGAGCAATTAAGGGAGTAAAGGGTTATGGGGAGCGGGCAGGGAAGTGGAGCTGAGTCCATGATCAGATCAGCCATGACCTTATTGAATGGCGGAGCAGGCTCGAGGGGCCGTATGGCCAACTCCTGTTCCTATTTCTTATGTTTCTTATGTAATCGGCCACCAGTCTTGGGCTTGAATCTTGGAGATGTCTGATTTGTTTTTGGTTCGGTCAGGTTCCAGTTGCAATGCCAATAAAAACAGAAAATGCTGCCAATGTATAGCCAGTTGATCAGTATCTGAAGCACAACTTAATGTTTAGAGTGGCCCATCCTCACAGCCGATGCTGTTTGGATCAGACTTTGCTCCTCTCTACTCTCCTTATTACTCCCCTCCTCCTTCTGAAGTGGTTGGCTCCATACTGCGGTATGATGTGATATAGGGACTGTCCATGTGGCCAGTACTCATGGAGTGGGGATCCCGAGTTAATTTTCCCTTCTAACCCAGGGTGCTGAGACCAAATATAGGCCAATTATAACCAGGTCATTAGTTTTAGTAAACTCGCTAAAGCTTACCCTATAATCTGATTAAATGGTCTGACCTAAAATATTCAGTTTCTTTCAGATGCAGACAGACCTGTGTATTTTGAATAGTTTTTGTTTCTTTCTAGGTTTTCTCTGTTTTTGCATTGAAAATGAAATTCCTCATTCTCCTCCTCCGGAAATGGCCGGGTTGTGAATCTTTTGAATTCTTTAGCCCAGAGGGCAGTGAATGCTCAGCTGTTGAGTGTATTAAAGGCTGGGATTGATAGATTTTTGGACTCTTGAGGGAATCCAGGGATGTGGGAATCGGGCGGGAAAGTGAACTTCAGGTCGAAGATAGCGGATTGAATGGCGGAGCAGGCCCGAGAGGCTGTATGGCCTACTCCTGCTCCTAATTATGTTGTTGTGTTCAGTGTCAGCTGTGGCTCAATGGGAAGCATTCTTACCTCTTGAGTTCAAGTCCCACTCCAGGGACTTGAGCACAAAAAAAATCAAGGCTGACACTCCAGTGCAGGGCTGAGGGTGTGCTGCACTGTCGCAGGTGCCATCTTTTGGATGAGTCGTTAAACCGTCTGCTCTCTTCGGTGGATGTAAAAGATCCCATGGTACTATTTTGAAGAAAAGCAGGGGCGTTATCCCGGGGTGTCCTGGCCGATATTTAACCCTCAATCAACATAACAGGAAAAAAAACAGATTATTTGGTCATTATCACATTGCTGTTTGTGGGAGCTTGCTGTGTACAAATTAGCTGCCGTGTTTCCTACATTACAACAGTAACTACACTACACTACACTTCATTGGCTGTCTAGCACTTTGAGACGTCTGGTGGGCTATATAAGTCCAAATCTTCAACATTCACCTTGTGGACAGATACCGAGTTTCCAATCAATAGCGATCCTTAGATTAACAATTTAAGGGAGCTTGCGGGGGGTGGGGTGGTGGGGGGAATTGAACCTGCATCCCATCGCTCCCGAAGGACACCAGGTTAATTTTGCAGCGTGTTTACTCCAGATATATCTCATGCAGACAACAGCAGAAACTGTTCCCTCCTCCGCTCTGTGGGTGTTGCCAGGTATCAGTGCGTCTTTCATCCACGGCAACACTGCTGTTCATTGTGCGGGTGAGAGCTAGTAATCTCTTTCAGCTTCACAACCCCGAGATGTCTGCACTCCTCAAATTCTGCCCTCCTGAGCATCCCTGATTATAATCGCTCAACTATCGGTGGCCGTGCCTCCAGCTGCCTAGGCCCTGGAGGGATTTTGTAAGCGGCACAGAGCCCTTGAACCACCATTCGTAGCCTCTGAGCCCTTTCTCGTGTGAATGTTAGCAGTCCATCCAAACCCCCCCCCCTTCTGCACTGTACTCTTCATTACTCTAAGGCCTTTGTTCCTCTTCTCCACAGCCTTGCATTGTTGGGTTTCTTTCTTTTGCAATGCTCTGGTGCAATCACCATTGCCGCCACGATCCTTTTTAAAGTTTGTAATCACAGCATTAGTTCGGATGTTTCAATCTTACACTCCCGGAATATTCACTGCATTTACATAATCACCGCTGCAATTAGCGGCTGCTTCAGTGAGTCCAGTGCCCGGGCCTCAACCGCCCTTCCTGACAACCTATTCCAACTGCTGGTTTCCTTCTATACAAATAAATATTTCCAAGCATCTGTCCTGAACTTGCCCTTCACACTCTTGAACCTGTGCCTTCATGTCCTGCTGTCTGTTGTATTTGAAAGCAGCGTTTTAGATTTACTTCCTGTAACCTGCACCTGTTTGAGGTTCCCTCTGAGCTCTAACTTATCAAATCATTTCTCCCAGTTCATCCCCTACTGCCAGGGATCAGCCGCATTGTTCTTGCCTGTACTGGACATAAGTATTAGGAGCAGGAGTCAGCTCCTCGAGCCTGCTCCATCATTCAATGAGATCATGGCTGATCTTCTACCTCAACTCCACTTTCCCGCCCAATCTCTCTATCCCTTGATTCCCTTAATATCCAAAAATCTATCGATCTCTGTCTTGAATATGCTCAACAACTCGGCCTCCACAGCCCACTGGAGTAGAGAATTCCAAAGATTCACCATCCTCTGAGTGAAGAAGTTTCTCCTGGTCTCCGTCCTAAATGGCCAACCCCTTATTTTGAGACTGTGACCCCTGGTTCGAGACTCCCCTGTCACGCCCTGTAACAATTGTGTATGTTTCAATTAAATCACCTCATTTTTCTAAACTCTAGAGAATATAGGCCTAGTTTACTCAATCTCTCCTCATAAGACAATCCCCCCATCCCAGGAATCAGACTGGTGAACCTCCGATGCACTCCCTCTATGGCAAGTATATCCTTCCTTGGGTAAGGAGACCAAAACTGTACACAATACTCCAGGTGCGCTCTCACCAGGAGCCCTGTGTAATTGAAGTAAGATGTCTAGAGTCCACTGGCAAAGTCGCATTCCAAGTGTCCGCCTCCTGTACTAAAATTTCAACGCATCCAAATAAAGGAACACAATGGACCATTAATTATCTGCCATTTAAAAAAAAATAATGCCCCGCCCTCCCCAGTCAGGTAGTAGACACTGGTATATTGGGGATTCCCCAAATGACTACATCACTCATCGCGCCTCTGATCTCTCCGACCCTTCCCCCAGCTACAGAGATGAGCACTAAAGCCTGACCTCCGTGGAGCTGCCTTTGACTCAGTGCCATGCTCGTCTGTTTAACTGTGCTGGAGCTAAGGTACAAGAGCTAAAAATATCTGACCTAACTGCAGGAAGTTAACTGTCCTGTTTTAGTCACATACTTCACGAGTAAACGAATGCGTCAAAGCCCATGTTTCTCATACTGGAAACTATTATGAGCCAGACTATATACTAACCACATGTGCTTACTTGGCACAACACTGCTCACAGAGATGGGGGTCTCATCTCCAGGAAAGGATGCTTTCACCGAGATTAGCATGGCGATTGTGAACACAGCTTAGTTGGGTACCTTTTTGTTTGTCATTGGTTGCCATAGGATCACATGGATATGATTATATAGATACTTGCTCGTGCTCAAGTTCAAATGTTTGACCTGGGATTCTTGCAACACATTTTGCTTACTCTCTTGAAACACTTGAATAAAAAAAAATTGACTTCACTCTATATCTGACCTCTGGTTGATGACATTCCATAAATAGTCCATGTACAGTGTAATGTGTTGACTCACTGAGCAGAGGTATGTCTTAATTAGCTGCGGTGCTGGAAGGAGATACAGCATGACATTTCGGACTACATAAAAAGCCACAACAAAAGTCTTAATTCTAAATTATTTTTGATGTCAAATATTTTTTGTAAATTATTTTTTCGTTCATGGGATGTGGGCGTCGCTGGCAAGTCCTGCATTTATTGCCCATCCCTAATTGCCCTTGAGAAGGTGGTGGTGAGTCACCTTATACAACTGAGTGTCTCACTGGGCCATTTCAGAGGGCAGTTAAGAGTCAACCACATTGCTGTGGGTCTGGAGTCACATATAGGCCCAGACCGGGTAAGGCAGATTTCCTTCCTTAAAGGACATTAGTGAACCAGATGGGTTTTTAACCACAACCCAGTAGTTTCATGGTCACCATTACTGATACTGGCTTTTTATTCCAGACTTTAAAAAAAAAATTTGTTTATTTGTTTACTTTATTGAAAAGTCATAATGCACAACGTCCTTTTTTCTGGATGTCCTGAGATTGCTAACATGTAAATCTTCTCTGTTCGTTAGTTTGCTGCTTGAAGCCCTCGCTTCACCTTGTCGTCTAGTTCCTAGAGTTAAAAAATTATCATATTGCTCCATCTAGATTCCATGCTGTGTCTTTTTGGTCTTGTGAGGGGAATGATGAGTTTGCAAGTTAACAGCTGTTTCCATGTGCGAATCCGACTTGCTTTTAGACGAGATGCTTAACTTCAAAGGGCAATCCTGAGTGATGGCAAAGCAAAAAGAAAAAACTTGCATTTACATAATGTTTATCATGATCTCCGGACATCCCAAAGCACTTCACAGCCAATGAATTCCCTCGGTGTAGTAATGGTAGTGAAGCACGGCAGGCAGTTTGCATACATCAAGGTCCCACAAACAGCAATAAGATAAATGAGTGGATAATCTGTTTTAATGATGTTGGTTCAGGGATAAATGGTGGCCAGGACACCAGGAGAATTCCCCTGCTGTTCCTCGAATAGTGCCATGAGATCTTTTGCAACCAGCTGAGAGGGCAGGCAGAGCTTCAGTTGAACGTCTCATCCAAAAAACTGTACCTCCGACGGTGCAGCACTCCCTCAGTTACTGCACTTCAATTTTTGGCCGAGATAATGTGTTCAATTCAGCGGAGAAGGGCTCAAATTCACGCCATTCTAATTCACACAAGCGTTCTGCCACTGAGCTAAGAGAGACACTTAAATTAGGCAGAATAAATGCACGTTGCTAACGTATTCTGCTTTATCAGGCAACACAAGAGTCGAAATTCGGTCCCGCCATTTTTGAGGCGGTGTCATCGGCTGAGTGCTGAATTTCACACCAGGTGGTAGGTGCCGCCTCAAACTGCAAAAATCCAGTTTCCTACTCAAAGATGAGAGAGCAGCGCTAAAAGTGGCGGTGCACATTCCTCCTCGGGCGCCAACGGAATGGTATCTCGGGAGGCTCACTGAATTTCCCGACAGTAGGCTGCCAGCATGCAAGATTAAAAACATTAAAAAAAAAGTTTCCAACTATCCCTCACCCACACTTCCCCACTGGTCCCATTCATTAATACATGAATGCTCAAAAAAAAATAAACACACTTCCCCTTTATCCCTGGATGCTCCTGCCCCGGGATCCCCAATGGCCCACCACCTTTTCCAGGCTGTACGGACGCCTGCCGGTAAGGCCACTGTACTTACCGAATTTCGTTGCCGCGGCGCCAAGCTCAATGACGTCACCACATGGGTGGCGGCAGAGTGTGCGGCAGCACTTCTTGGAACCGCCCAACTAAATGTAATTAAATTTGAGCCAACTAAGCCAGTCGGCGACAACAGTCAGTACTTAGCCGCCCCTCTCCAGCGTTAACGAGTGGCGCTGCCAACCGAACTTCGACCCCTAACTATGTGGGAAGTTTGGCCAACTAAAATGGGCCAAATGGTCTTCTCCATCCATACCTATCTCATGATCTTGGTGGAAAGTTGATACTTCCAGACAGTTTGGCGCATGAGAAATGCAACAAAGAATGGCTTCCTTTTATAGTGAATTTTCTACATTATTGATCTGGTCAACAGAAGCTGGATCAGCATTTATTTTATCTTCCCTTCACGACCCAACCCCAAAATGAAGTTGTATTCAGCACTGAAGTATTGAGCAAATGTTTCTGCAAGAGAACCTTTAGCACATCAAGCAATGCAGAAAGACTACTGACTGGCCTATTTGAGGCTTTACAAATCCTGGCTTATAAAGGTATTATACTAGGTGCAATGACTGCTGCTACTCATTTGGGCATGCTGCATTAGTTAGTTAATCAGTGCTAGCGAGTGACTGGTCAGGGCAGCACAGTGAATCATGTTGGTTAATAATTTCAGTCACCCTCGGCAATGGGAATCATCGGGGTTTTTGTTGGTTCATTGGAAATGAGTTTTTTTGGGGGTGAGGGGAGAAGAAAAGTAGGAATTAGCAACTTTTGTGTTTCATTTTAGCTTTCAGCCTTTTTATTTAAAAAAAAAATAGTCTCTTTAGGAAGCACAATTGGACCAGCTAAGTTGGAAAAGGTGGTGGAGAATTATTTGACCGCGCTCCCAACAGTCGGAGACGTCAAGACACATTGAGAATTAGTTGCAGTGTGGGGCCTCTGTTTTCTACAGGTGGCAGCTGTGCACAGATGGATACTTTCAGTTTACCAATCACTGATTCTGCAAACTGTAGCTGGTGGAACAACATTTTAAGGAACTACTTTTGGAACCCCCCTGCTGTGCAACCCCGGTGTGCAATTATAGATAATCTGTGCAAGTTAGAAGCGTTGACTAAAAGCGGCGACATGCCCAAAATTGCACTTTTGAGCGAGTTAAGGTTGCTTCTTTACATAGAGAATAGGAGGTAAGAAATATAGGAACAAGAGATTGGCCATTCAGCCCCTCGAGCCTGTTCTGCCATTCAATGAGATCATGGCTGATCTGCATCCATATACTTGTCTTTGGCCTATATCCCGTAATACCTTTGGTAAACAAAAAAAAAACAATCAATCTGCAATTTAAAATTAACAATTGACCTAGCATCAATTACCGTTTGCGGAAGAGAGTTCCAATCTTCTACCACCCTTTGTGTGTAGAAGTGTTAATTTCACTCCTGAAAGGTCTGGCTCTAATTTTCAGACTATGCCCCCTAGTCCTAGAATTCCCAACCAGCGGGAATAATTTCTCTTTATGTACCCTATCTGTTCCCATTAATATCTTGAAAACTTCGATCAGATCACCTGCTAAACCTTCTAAATTCTAGGGAACAAAACCCTAATTTGTGTAATCTCTCCTCGTAACCCTTGAAGTCTGGGTATCATTCTGATAAACCTACACTGCACTCCCTCCAAGGCCAATATATCCTCCCTGGTGTGGTGCCCAGAACAGCTCACAGTGCTCCAGGTGTGGTCTAACCAGAGTTTTGTACAGCTGCAGCATAACTTCTACCCCCTTGTATTATAGTCCTCTAGATATAAAGGCCAGCATTCCGTTAGCCTTTCTGATTATTTTCTGTACCTATTTATGACAATTTACTGTGATTGTCATAATCTGATACAAAGTTGGGTCTGTTTATGCTGCTTTAGTCAACATGTTTCAATGTCCCCTGGATGACAGGTCATTTTAAAATTATTACTTCTGCTCCTGAAATGATTACTTCTGCTCCTGATGTACCTGCCCACTCTCCAATCCAAGACCTGATAACTACAGTATCATCAGCTAAGAGCTGGCTTGAAGTCGCAAATTAAAATGGTTCATAACCATAGCGACAGTTTGGTTTGTTATGTTTTCTATTATTTCATAGGTCAAACTGATCTGTGGTGAATCTCGTTAAGTTGTATTCCTATTTTCTAATGGTGTGTGCATGCTAATGTGTGTGTGTCTATATTTGAAACGCCATAGTGTAAATAGAAAAAAAACTTACTTATCCAACAGACCGACCTGGCAGCTTAACATGCTCCCCACTTTTAAAATATTAAACATTTGAATCAATGGAATTTTGTTTTATAATTTGTCGTTAAATCTATTGGATCGCTTCAAATCATGGGGTGTGGTGGTGGGGAGACAAGACGCAAGTAAATCTGGCAATTGGGTTTTGGTCGCCACACTTGTGTTTGTTTTTCTTTGAGGTTGGTCATGACAATGAAATGTCCCAATCTGCTACTTTTAGTTCAGGCATGGCCCGAACGTTGTGAGCGATGGCTTTTCTCTGCACAGCTGGCATCTCTATAATGGTTCTTGAGCAACATTGAGTGTTTGTTGACTAAATGCAACTTGTTCGCGGGAAAGTGCCCCTGGGTCTCCTTGCTGCTTTCAATTTCAGTAACTTGCGACTCACATAAACTTAGTCCTGGAAATGAGAGGTATTGTGACTCAAACCTCACCCAACCCCATTGCTTGAAATCTGATCCCTCTGCTCGGCTGCCCATCCAAAGGAGCGTGCCATTATTTTCATTGCAGCTGCCGAGGCTGTCTGGTTTGAGGCCTTGGGGCAAAGTTGGCTCTCTTCCTTAACTACGGATGAAGGAGTAAGAAGGAAGACTGTTTTGGGGGGAGGGGGAAGGGGGAAGGGGGCAGGTGGGTGTTTAAAGTAGGAATATGAAATAGTTTTGAGTGATTTTTCCCTCCCCAAAAAATGTCACATTATGTGGCCACTGTTTAATGACCGTTATTATCAGAAGAAAGTGTTCCTATTGATGTGGAGCGGGCGAGGAAAGTTTTTTTTAATTGCGTTTCACTCCGAGATGGGACAGCAAAATAATTGAAGAACAGGTGCCAAGCTCTTTTTGCTGCAGTAAACTTCCGCTTTGCTGTGGTAAGTTCAGTTGAGAAGCTTCTGAAGTACTGGTTTGAACAGATCGGGAGATAATCATCTATTCGTTGTGCACACACTTCAGCTGTTTCTTTACCTGTGTTGTTTTGTCTGTTCCAGTTTATTGTTCATTTTGCCCGAGATAAAAAAAGCCCACTATTTAAAAAGCCATTCTTTACTCATTGTCACGTTAGCAGAAGGCAGAGAATAATTCTTTCAAAACTGTTAGACTTGACCAGGCTTTTATGTTGCTTCAAGTTGCAAATGTATTGCAAGGGGGATAGAGTATAAAAGCAGAGAAGTCCTGCTACAATTGTACAGGGTATTGGTGAGGCCACACCTAGAGAACTGCGTGCAGTTTTGGTCTCTGTATTTAAGGAAGGATATACTTGCATTGGAGGCAGTTCAGAGAAGGTTCACTAGGTTGCTTCCGGAGATGACGAAGTTGACTTATGAAGATAGGTTGAGTAGGTTGGGCCGATACACATTGGAGTTCAGAAGAATGAAAGGTGATCTTATCGAGACATAAAAGATAATGAGGGGGCTCGACAAGGTGGATGCAGAGAGGATATTTCCAGTGATAGGGGAAACTAAAACTAGGGGACATAGTCTCAGAATAAGGGGCCACCCATTTAAAAACTGAGATGAGGAGAAATTTCTTAGGGTTGTAAATCTATGGAATTCTCTGCCCCAGAGAGCTGTGGAGGCTGGGTCATTGATTATATTTAAGATGGAGATCGACAGATTTTTGAGCGATAAGGGAGTAAAGGGTTATGGGGAGTGGGCAGGGAAGTGGAGCTGAGTCCATGATCAGATCAGCCATGATCTTATTAAATATCAGAGCAGGCTCGAGGGGCCGAATGGCCGACTGCTCCTATTGCTTATGTTCTTATAACAGCTTTAATTTAACATCCTTGGGGGGTCACCATTGACCAGAAACTATACTGGACCAGCCACATAAATACTGTGGCTACAAGAGCAGGTCAGAGGCTGGGTAATCTGCGGCGAGTGTCTCACCTCCTGACTCCCCAAAGCCTTTCCACCATCTACAAGACACAAGTCAGGAGCGTGATGGAATACTCTCCACTTGCCTGGATGAGTACAGTTCCAACAACACTCAAGAAACTCGACACCATCCAGGACAAAGCAGCCCGCTTGATTGGCACCCCATCCCCACCACTACTAACATTCACTCCCTCCACCACCGGCGCACCGTGGCTGCAGTGTGTACCATCTACAAGATGCACTGCAGCAATTCACCAAGGCTTCTTCGGCAGCACCTCCCAAACCTGCGACCTCTACCACCTAGAAGGACAAGGGCAGCAGACGTATGAGAACACCATCACCTGCAAGTTCCCCTCCAAGTTACACACCATCCTGACTTGGAAATATATCGGCGTTCCTTCATTGTCGCTGGGTCAAAATCCTGGGACTCCCTCCCGAACAGCACTGTGGGAGCACCTTCACCACAGGGACTGCAGCAGTTCAAGAAGGCAGCTCACCACCACCTTCTCAAGGACAATTAGGGATGGGCAATAAATGCTGGCCTTATCAGCGATGCCCACATCCCAGGAACGAATAAATAAAACATTTAGCAACCCGGTTTGGTGAAATTCCTGTTAAGCAAAATATAAGAGAGGACATTACAGGGCTGCACTCATGCAGTTACTTTCATGTCTGTGGGGGGCAGTTTTGGCTGTGCATAAATGCCAAAAAAGCAACACACAAAGCTACTTTTTTTCTAGTGGGATCTTTTTTAGTTTGGATTTGGGCTAGCTGGAATCTGGGAACCAGCTTCCATATCCCATGAAAAAGTGGGATTAAAGTCTTCCTCTAGGTTCAGCAGTGTACGTGCCCAAATAAAATAACTGGCAGCTTTAATCATTGCCGTGGCACTCGTAATAAAATGGAGACACGGTTCACCTTTATTTTTAGGATGTGATGTCCTTTGTAATTGGGTGGGTTTTGAACTCTCTTGTAATGCCAGCAACATTCAAGTGTAGCCTGGGAGACTAACCCAGCAGTGTAGCGAGGCATTTTGTCCCTCCAAGCGTGTTATTTCTGGACTTGCCACTGGACCAAGACCTAGCTCTATCAGGCCCGTGTGGTGGCTGGTGTGCAATGGCCACCACACGTTAAAAAAAATCCACGCACGGGCATCTTCCACCGTTGAGGATGTAGTTCGCGACCTGAAATATTAGGTCCTTCATTGAAACACCTGTGAACTCATCCTTTTTTTGGCGTGGTAGCAAGTCATCCTTGATTTGAGGGACCGCCTATGATGATGATGATGATGATTTATGGAAAAATTGTTGTGCTTATCGAACACTGGGGCAGGGATGGCCAACTATTCAATACTCAAGAGCCCGATAAAGCAAATTTCTATCGGACAAAATGTGAGTGTTCAGGTCACTTTGCATCACAGCTTGGGTCCTGCGAGAGCGACTGAAAGTCTCCTGCTGTCGGCTGCACAGTGGTCAGGTCGCTTGTGTTCTCGAGTGCCCATGAACCGGTGAGAACCCCGCATCGTCAATTGAGCTCAGCGCCACCATTTTTGCAACATTTGGGTGACAAGTGCCTTAAAAATGGACCTTGATCTATTTAAAGGAGAGACTTCACCTCAATTGCCAATCATTAGAACACTGGAATGGCACCTTGTTTGTCTGTTACATAAGAACATAAAGAAATAGGAGTAGGCCATTCAACCTCTGGAGCCTGCTCCGCCATTAAATGAGATCATGGCTGATCATCGACCTCAACTCCACTTCCCTGCCCGCTCCCCATAACCCTCGACTCCCTTTTCTCTCCTTTATTTCGAGGGGAGCTGACTTTTTGCATCACATGGGTGGGAGGACAGTGAGTCATTCCTTGAAAATTCAATTTTACAAAGAGTGAACTGACACACAGTTTTATTTCACTTCCTCACTCTGAACAGAATCCAATTAAACAACATTTGCAGTGTGAGGGTTGGGTTATTTAAACCTGAAACTCTACAATCAATTACCAGTCATACTTTTGAAACCAAAATGATCTTGAACTTGTTCCCTTGCAAAGCACTCCAAAAGTACCTAATTGGCTGTAAAGCGATTTGAGATGTCCGGATTTCATGAAAGGCATGATATAAATGCAAGTCTTTCTTCTACATTCTGCACTATGTGTCTTGAGGACACCCAAGTGAGAACACAGTTGTGCTTGGCTGCGATTACCCCATTAGCTGATGGCCTACCAACATTCGGTGCCTAGGAAGAACGACCACTCTAGCGTGATCCTGAAGCGATGTGCTTCTGCAAGAATCTGAGCCGGCAGGTGAAGGGGTGGTGGGGACTAAATGAGCAAAAAAGAGCTTCACAGTTATAAGAACATAAGAATTAGGAGCTGGAGTAGGCCATACAGCCCCCCGGGCCTGCTCCGCCATTCAATAAGATCATGGCTGATCTTCGACCTGAAGTTCACTTTCCTGCCCGATTCCCACATCCCTCGATTCATTTGAGAGCCCAAAAATCTATTGATCCCAGCCTTGAATATAATCAACAGCTGAGCATTCACTGCCCTCTGGGGTAAAGAATTCAAAAGATTCACAACCCGGCCATTTCTGGAGGAGAATGAGGGATTTCATTTTCAATGCAAAAACAGAGAAAACCTAGAAAAAACAGAAACTACTCAAAATACACAGGTCTGCATCTGAAAGAAATTAGCTGAGTATTTTAGGTTAGACCCTTCATCAGATTATAGGATCTGGCTCAGCAAGTTTACTCCGACTAATGACCTGGTTATAATTGGGCTATATTTGGTCTCAGCACCCTGGGTTAGAAGGGAAAATTAGCCAGGGATCCCCACTCCATGAGTACTGGCCACATGGACAGTCCCAATGATGTCATACTGCAGTATGGAGCCAGCCACTTCAGAAGGAGGGGAGTAATATGGGCAGTAGAGAGGAGCAAAGTCTGATCCAAACAGCATCAGCTGTGAGGACGGCCACTCTAAACATTAAGTTGTGCTTCAGATACTGTATTTGTGCGTTTACTTGGTTAAGTAACTGTCGCAATCTATATTTAGGAAATGCCACATCTTGAATACACTGGTGGTAGCAGTAATGGGGCTAATGGAAAGGCTTTAAGATTATTGTCTATTGATCCGGACATGCCTTGTGCTTGTTCAGTAAATGGAAATCGTGAGCACTGCCAATAGCTTGAATGATTTAACGAGTGCGTGTTGGTGCTGCAGTGAGAATCTGGCTACATTTCGAATTATACCCATTCCAATTCGTTCGTCGTTGACCAACCTGCTGGTATTATTAATACATGGAGAATAATAATGATGAAACCAGTATCCTAATACAAGTGACTTTGATGCCGTCACTAAGTTGGTGGCACTAGTTTGACCTCAGCTGCTGCCTCCGAGCAGTGGTCTTCAATCGTCTGTGTGGAGGGAATGTTCTCCTGCAAATACTGCTGAACTCCTCAGGCGGGGGCGGGGGGGGGGAGGAATGTGTCTTGCCCTGGTTTCAGTGGCATGCTGTTTGCTGCTAGGAGTTATTGTTGCAAAAGATGTCCCTTTTTGTTGGTCCATAGCAACCGAGGTGGTGCTGGTCATAGTATTTCAGAGAAATTCAAGAGCCTTGTGGCTTTTATGGAACCTGTTGGAAACCTTTTGCTTCAGAATGGTGAGATCTGGCAGCAGTGAGGGATAGGGGCCAATTGTCACCACTGCCACCAGGTGTAACCATAAACACACTGGGGGTGGGGGATGGAGACGACTCCCCATTGACCAGAAACTTAACTGGACCAGCCACATCCTGACTCCCCAAAGCCTTTCCACCATCCATAAGGCACAAGTCAGGAGTGTGATGGAATACTCTCCACTTGCCTGGATAAGTGCAGCACCAACAACACACTAAGCTCGACACCGTCCAAGACAAAGCAGCCCGCTTGATTGGCACCCCATCCACCATCTTAAACATTCACTCCCTCCACCACCGGTGCACCGTGGCTGCAGTGTGTACCATCTATAAGATGCACTGCAGCAACTCACCAAGGCTTCTTCGGCAGCACCTCCCAAACCCTCGTCCTCTACCACCTGGAAGGACAGGCGCATGGGAGCACCATCACCTCCAAGCTCCCCTCCAAGTTACACACCATCCTGACTTGGAAATATATCGCCGTTCCTTCATCATCGCTGGGTCAAAATCCTGGAATTCCCTCCCTAATAGCACTGTGGGAGCACCTTCACCACACGGACTGCAGCGGTTCAAGAAGACGGCTCACCACCACTTTCTCAAGGGGCAATTAGGGATGGGCAATAAATGCCGACCTTGGCAGCTATGCCCAAATAATAAAAATGGGAGAGGCTCAACCTCGACTGCCCGTTTTCTGCCCATGATAAAAGTGAAAATTCATCCAATGGTGTTCCACACCAATGTCAAATTGGAAGCAGACGGAGCACTATGCGTGCAGCTTGGGTGCTGTGTACTGTACTAATTGGTGCCCAAATTCTGGTGAATATTTTAGATATACTGCACTCTATTAACAACTCCTGGAGGAGGTCACACAACACCTCAACTTTATTGGGTTTGGTAGTCCCGAGTTTACTTTTGGCAACACTTTTGGATTGATCAAAATAATTTTTGCATTCATTGATGTGAAACTGATGTAGTTTTAATAAAGAGCAATGGGACTTGGGTCTTTTGGCTGACATTAGAAATTAAAGGTAGAGCATGGAACTTTATTTTATTAAAAAATATATCTTTTTATTTATATGTATATATATATATTTTTTTCCTTTTTTATAATGGTTACAGTTATCGTTCAGGTGATTTGAAACTTGAACGATGCAAGTCGACTTCCTTGAGTGGTCTCTGATCTCAATATGCAAGCCCAAACTCTCAAGTTAGATGAAGAATGGTGGGAGAAGGCTCATGTGGAGCATAAGTGCCGGGCAGTTGGGCCGAATGGTCTATTTCTGTGCTGTAGATTCTATAAGTTTGTCTTCAGATACATTTGATCCATTTTACAGCGCTGCAAAAATGTAAAATAACCAGCACACAACTAGACCATGCACCTCATCGAATTATAGAATCTTGCAGCACAGAAGGTGACCATTCGGCCCATTGTATTTGTGTTAGCTTTCTCAAAGGGCTCATTACTTGGTCCCATCGCCCTGCCCTCGTCTTGTTCCTTTCGAATCTTATTTTTGCAAAGATTGATCCAATTTGCTTTTACGAGCTATTAAGGATTCTGCTGCCGTCATTGTTACTGGAATGACATCATCTTCCCCAGCAACCCTCTGCATTTATATATAAATAACATTCTCCTGACCTCTTCCTTCATTACTGATGGTGATCTTATTTATGTCACGCAGTAACCAACTCACTGAGCAGCAGAAATAATGATTCTCTATTTATCAGCACAATCTTCCCTTTAAGCTGCGTGGCTGGGCAGTGCTCGTGATCTCCCGTGCAGCCGATAATATATATCCAATTTTTTTAATTGGGGGGGAAAAAAATACACATGCGCGTTATTTTGAATGGGCCGCACAGCCCCCGCAAAAAATTTACAGGGAACATTGATCAGCACCCGTCATAATATTGGACATCTCCATCGTATCTTAATCTTCTCTGTTCCGAGGAAAAGAGCCCAAGTTTCTTTGATCTCGCTACATAACTCAAATCTTAAAATCTCTGGTAACATGGTGAATCTGTTCCATGGCCTTGACATCCCTCCTAAAGCCGGGTACCCAAAAGTGGACACACTATCATCCTGTTATGATAAAACCATTCTCAACTTTCTCTCAAAGGTCTTGCGCTGGCTTGTGGCCACGGTAATTTTGTAACCTGTAGGGATCATTCGAGTTAGTTAGCAATCTATACATGTCAGATGTAACCAACCCTTCAATATAAACTCTGTTGCATTCTCATCCTAATTTTCAAATCCCTCCATGGCCTCGCCCCTGCCGATCTCTGTAATCTCCTCCAGCCACACAAGATGTCTGCGCTCCTCTAATTCTGTCCTCCAGAGCATCCCTGATTATAATCGCTCAACCTTTGGTGGCTGTGCCTTCTGTTGCCTGGGCCCCCAAGCTCTGAAACTCCTTGCCTAAACCTCTCCGCCTCTCTACCTCTCTTTCCTCCTTCAAGACGCTCCTTTAAAACCCACCTCTTCGACCAAGCTTTTGATCACCTGCCCTCATTTCTACTTATGCGGCTCGGTATCAAATTTTTAAATCCCATAATATTCCTGTGAAACGCCTTGAGATGTCTCACTATGTTAAACATGCTATATAAATACAAGTTACATCTGGTTTTCCTGTAAACCATAGGAGTTGAAGGAAAAACTGGCCACTGAGTGGTGCCAGGTTCATCAATCCTGAGGCAAAATGTGAATGAGTTCTAGTATTCAGGACTGATGCACAAATCCATTACTTTCAAGAATCCTCAAAGTCCTCTTGTGTACCTTCTTAGTACTGTACAGCCCTTGAGAAAGTTCCCGCTGACGTACTTTCTACTCCTAACATGATACATTTTTTGAATGGTGTCTCCTGGTATGTCGGCCCTAAGCCATAGCTAACAGTTTGCCTGGATCAACTTTCCCTTCTTGACCTTAAAAACTTGAGTTGGATCTCCTGCTTTTCAAACAAAACAGGCCAACTTCCTTGACCTTTCCTCATAACTTAAATTCTTGATCCCTAGAATCATCATCTTGCCTGACTCTCAACCCTCTCAAGGGTAATAATATCTTTTTTGTTATTGAGTGAGCAGAACTGCATTCAGTACTGCAAAATAAAAAATCAGGCTTTGTTTCTGGCTATTATGGCTGTACTTTCCCACCCTGTTTGGAGCAGATTTGCTTTTACAGCTTCATAATTAGGATTGCGCTGCTGGGCTGTCAATGCATCGTTCCCATCCTTGATTTCCTTTAGCTTGGTGTCATTTGTTTTCGGTTCCCGCCACAAATTCCGTTCCCCAGCCACCGACTCCATCCCTTTCCCTTGCATCTGTCTAAGGCTGAATCAGACCGTTTGCAAGCTTGCTGTTACATTTGACCCTGAAATTAGCTTCCGACCACACATCCGCGCCATAACTAAGACCGCTTATTTCCACCTCTGTAACATCGCTTGTCTCCGCCCCTGCCTCAGCTCATCTGCTGCTGAAAGCCTTATCCATTCCTTTGTTACCTCTAGACTTGACTATTCCAACGCACTCCTGGCTGGCCTCCCATGTTCCTATGCAAACTTGAGGTGATCCAAAACTCGTCCTAACATGCACCAAGTCCTGTTCACCCATCACCTCCGTGCTCCAATGCCTCGATTTTGAAATTCTCATTCGTGTTTTCCAATCCCTCCATGGCCTCGCCCCTCCCTATCTCTGTAATCTCCTCCAGCCCTCAACCCCCACCCCCCCTGCCCCCAAGATATCTGGGCTCCTCTAATTCTGCCCTCTTGAGCATCCCTGATTTTAATCGCTCAACCATTGGCGGTCATGCCTTCTGTTGCATAGACCTTAACCTTTGGAATTCCCTCCCTAAATCTCTCCGCCTCTATCTCTCTCTCCTTTTAAGACACTCCTTAAAACCTACATCTTTGATCCTCACCTGCCCTAATTTCTCCTAATGTGGCTCGGTGTCAAATTTTGTTTTACAACTCTCCAGTGAAGTGCCTTGGGACATTTTACTACGTTAAAGGCGCTATATAAATACAAATTGTTGGAGATATTGATCGCTGAAGATACAGTGCCGACCATGGGGCTGCAATCCTGGTGCAGTGTGGGACACTAGTTTGTGGAGCCCATAGATTATAAGGAGTTTGTGTTGCCCTCCTAGAGTTCTGGTTAACCTGTGCTTCTTATTGGTTTGGTAGGGAACTGGCAGAATTCCTATGCTGTTGCCAGGCTTTGAGAGTAAGTTTGCAGGTTTTCCCTGGGGGTCCCTGCATTCTAGAAGGTCTTCGAGGCGATCCAGGGGATCTTCAAGTTACCAGATTTCTGTCCTCCTGTGGTCAGATTTCCATTTCTTTGTGTTTGTTGAGTTACTAACATGCTACTTCAGTTATTTTAAAAAAAACATTTCTACTGTGTGAGCACTGTTTTCCTTGCACACTGACACTATCTTATGGAAGATAGGAGGGAGGTCCTTCATGGAGTCATAGAAATTTACAGCACAGAAGGAGGCCATTCGGCCCATCGTGTCCGTGCCAGCTGACAAAGGGCTAACCTAACTCTACTTTCCAGCTCTTGGTCCGTAGCCCTGTAGGTTACAGCACTTCGAATGCATATCCAAGTACTTTTTAAATGCTGTGAGGGTTTCTGCCTCTACCACTCTTTCAGGCAGAGAGTTCCAGACCCCCACCACCCTCTGGGTGAAAAAAATGTCTCTTCAAATCACCTCTAAACCTCCTACCACTTACTTTTTACCTCACACAGGAAAAGCTTGGAAATCCACTGGTGTGTAGAACATAAGAGTTAGGAGCAGGAGTAGGCCATACAGTCCCTCGAGCCTGCTCTGCCATTTAATACCATGGCTGATCATCGACCTCAACTCCATTTTCCCGCCCGATCTCCATATCCCTTGATTTCCCCTAGAGCCCAAAAATCTATCTATCTCAGCCTTGAATATATTCAGAGACTCGGCAAACACAGCCCTCTGGGGCAGAGAATTCCAAAGATTCACAAGTGAAGAAATTCCTCCTCATCTCTGTCTTAAATGGCCTACCCTTCATCCTGAGACTGTGCCCCCTAGTTCTAGACACTCCAGCCCGGGGAAACAACCTCTCAGCATCTACCCTGTCAATCCCTTTCAGAATCTTGTATGTTTCAGTGACATTGTCCCTCATTTTTCTAAACTCCAGAGAGTATAGGTCCATTCTATACAATCTCTCAGCCCAGGAATCAATCTAGTGAACCTTCCATGCACCGCCTCCAAGGCAAGTATATCTTTTCTTCGATAGGGCAACCACTCTAATCCTTTTGGTTACTGAAAGCAATTTGTTACTGCATTACATAGAATTGTACAGCATAGAAACAGGCCATTTGGCCCAACAGGTCTATGCTGGTGTTTCAATATTCAATCTGAAAGCATCGCAAATTCTCTATAAATATCTTCTGAAAATTTAATCTGAAATTTTACTGGAGAATGTTTAAGAAACCCCAGCTCCTTACCTGCAGTAGTTTCTGAAGATATTTTGATGGGCTGATCATATTTTGAAAGGTTTAGGTTGACCAACAGTTTGTTTCGATCAGAACTGTAGTTACTGTACACGTATTATGTTGGCACTGAACACAATAGACAATCTTATCTAAAATCTGAGGCAAAGGTGTTTGGCATTTCCAGATGTATAGATTGCAGCCGCTTACGATGTAACACTGTGTTCAATTTGTGGGGCAAATTTGGGCCACAAAAGATCACAATTTGTTGAACGGTGGAGTGTCATGCAATCTGGTGCCCATCTGAGCTGACGGACAAGGCCTTGAATTCACGTTTCATCTGAAATGCAGCACTCGCTCAGTACTTCACTACAGTGTTACCCTACAGGTCCATATGAGGCAGACCCCTTGACTCGTCCAGCCATAGAAAGCTACGATCGGCAATTGTGGCATCTCACTGCTTGGAGTTCTGAGATTAGAGTTTTTGTTCCAGATTCCTCATCGGGATTCCATTCCAGATCTCTCGTGATGACGTGCTTTCCGACATCAGTTCTGAATTTCACATACAATTCAAAACTCAAGAAAATGGAATTTTACAAACTGTACAGATTGTCAGTGAAAATAAGAAAACTGCAAGGAATTTTGTCACCTTATTTCATTTTTCACGAGTCTCCTATCCCGTCTTTCCTTGCTCCTTGTTCCCTCTGTTATGGTGCGTGTCATTATTCATACTAGAACAGTCCTTATCTTGAACTTACTTTACAGTGCATTCTAAACCAACTAACTGACTAAAATGTAAAATTATTCATTTTTTATTCAAAGTAATTTTATGTTTTAGGTGCTCGGCCTTTGCCTCTTGGCTTTTGCCATCAAGATCCTATCATAGACATTTACAACACGGAACAAGGCCATTCGGCCCATCGTGTCCGTGCCAACCAACAAAAAGCTATCCAGTCCAATCCCACTTTCCAGCTCTCGGTCCGTAGCCCTGTAGGTTACGGCACTTCAAGTGCACATCCAAGTATTTTTTTTTAAGTGGTGAGGGTTTCTGCCTCTACCACCCTTTCAGGCAGTGAGTTCCAGACCCCCCCCCCATCCTCTGGGTGAAAGAAATTCCCCTTCAAATCCCCTCCAAACTTCTTACCAATTACTTTAAATCCATGCCCTCTAGTTGTCGACCCCTCTGCTAAATGAAATAGGTCTGGCCTTTCCACTCTATCTCGGCCCCCTCTTAATTTTATACACCTCAATCAGGTCTCCCCTCAGTCACCTCTGTTCTAAAGAAAACAACCCCAGCCTACATTGCTTAACTGATGCATTGGCCAGCTTGGCACGGTTGGTTCTGCATTCAATACCCATTATGGACTTGTGGGCTAATGCTTTAGCGTAGTACTGAGGGAGTGCTGCATTTCGGATGAAACGTTAATTCAAGACCTTGTCTGACGGCTCAGATGGACACAAGATTGCATGCACTCCCTATTCTTCAACAAATTTGTGCCACGGAACAGGCAGAGGCGGAGCCTTGGCTTAACGTCTCATCTGAAGCATGAAACTTTAAGCAATGTCGAATTCCTTGAGTATCGCATTGACGTTTCAGCTGAGATTATGTGCTCAAATCCTGGAGTGGGACTTGAACCCATAATCTACTGACTCACAGCTAAGAGTACTACCAACTGAGCCAAGCTAATCCTTCTTCCAGTGAGATGGGATATCATTCCAATGGAGCAGTAGAACAAGGGCTTAAGAATGTTTAGGAGCAGGAAGGTGCGTAGGCCCATGCCTGTTGTATTAAAGAAAAGCGAAGGCACTATGTAATCTGGAATAAGGAACGTAAGTAAGAATCAAGAGCATTGAAGCTCATCCCTCCAGTACTCCAACTCGCTCACCCTACTATGCAACTATATTTTGAACCCTTCTAGTGTCTTTGATTCTATTCCCTTGACGGGTAGGTTAATCCCGTCCTTAATCATCTTTCTAAGCATTATTTAAAGATCAGTTTTGAATTTCCTTTCCCCTAATTTGTGTATTTTCTTGTCCTTCGGTTCTTACTTGCCTTGAAGTAATGTTCTCATATTAGGAGTTGAAGGCAGTAATTGACATAGATCTGTGCTTCTGCAACAGAGGGAAAGCCCCATATATGAGTCACAAGGCTGTTTGTCACTTGAATTCCAGGGAAGGAAATGGTGCAGTGGCTGATACAGGAACCCTGATGCTGCTTATTTCATCCAGTTACAATTCCAGCTGATCAAAGAAGCAATGCTTTGTAAAAGGAGGCTGTGCATATGTTTATATTTTCATGGGCAGAGTGAGAAAGACAAGAGGAAATGGGCCCATAGAAATGGGGATGAGGGAAAAGGAGAAAGTACTCATTCCAACGAGACTGACTGACCAATTCGACATTCTGCTCCTCCCTGTCCAACATTCTCTTCTCCCCTGAAAGACCTTAATCCAGACTGGGGTTTGGTTTCACAGGCTCTGGCTGCCTCCTTGGAGAACTTGCCCATTGAGCAGGCCATTCGATTGGGCTCAGCAGGCTACAACAACCCAAGGCTCCTTTCCATGGTGATTAGGCTCCTAAAATGCCTTTATCAGCCCTTGCATTCTTCTTATAACCCAACTTTTCAAACAAGCTTTCAATCGCCCATCCTAACTCTCCCACCATGACTCACGATCCACTCCTTTATTATTTTTATTTGATTTATTTTTCCCCTCTCCCATATAGCATGGGAAAATTTGTACATTAAAGGAACTCTACAACCAAGTTCAACACAGATAAATGTGAGGCAGTACATTTTGGTAGGAAGAGTCGGGAGGTCACTCATTACTTGGAAGGTGCGAGTCTGGGTGGAGTAGAGGAACAAAGGGGATCTCTGAGGACAAAAAAACCCTTCACTAAAAATTGTGCCAAAGGTTAACAAGGCTATAAGAAAGCAAACCAAAGCACTTAGGGTTTATTTCTAGAGGGATAGAATTGAAAAATAGGGAAGTTATGCTAAGCCTGTATCGAACCTTGGTCAGACCACACCTGGAGTACTGCGTGCAGTTCCAGTCGCCATATTATAAAAAGGATATAGAGGCACGAGATAGTGCAGAGAAGATTTACAAGGATGATGCAAGGTACCAGAAATGTGAGGGTATACATAACAGGAAAGGTTGAACTTCTTGAAAAGAGAAGGCTGAGCGAGAGGTCTTTTAAAATTATGAAAGGTTTTGATCGAGTGGATGTCGAGAGAATGTTTCCACTTGTGGGGAAAAGCATAACTAGAGGCCATCAATATAAGATAGTCACCAAGAAATCCAATAGGGAATTCAGAAGAAACTTCTTTACCCAAAGAGTGGTGAGAATGTGTACTCGCTACCACAGGGAGTGGTTGAAGAGAATAGTATCGATGCATTTAAGGGGAAGCTGGACAAGGGAGAAGGGAATAGAGGGTTATGCTGATAGATTTAGATGAGAGACAGGAGGAGGCTCGAGTGGAGCATAAACACCGGCATGGACTGGTTGGGCCGAATGGCCTGTTTCTGTGCCATATATCCGATGTAAAGATAGGGTGGGGGAAACATTGCAGCAAATCCTGATCCTTTTATGCGTGGGCACTTGCTTACACCTTCGAACCGAGATTACTGGATAGTGATCAGAAGTGGGAACCTTGGCCGATTTCCTCTTGCTCTCCAAGCCCAGCGATCATTATGACCAATTTCAGCTCTGCCCAGGTGAGCTCAATTAACTCCGCATAAAGCTGGGATTGTACCTGGACCTTCCAGTCTGTTGTCCTATGAGGAGGGATTGAGTAGATGAGGGCCTACATTCTCCAGAGTTTTGACGAATGAGAGGTGATCTCATTGAAACATGTAAAATTCTTAAGGGGCTTGATACTGCAGATGCAGAGAGGATGTTTCCCCTGGCTGGGGTGTCTAGAACTAGGGCATCACAGCATAAGGGGTCATCCATTTAGGACTGAGATCAGGAGAAATTTCTGCGTTAAAAGAATTATGAATTCTCTGCCCCAGAGAGCTATGGATACTCAGTCAGTGAGTATATTCAAGATTAAGATTGATAGATTTTTGGATAGTAAGGGAATCAAGGGATATTGGAATAATGCGTGAAGATGGGGCTGAAATAGAAGATCAGCCATGATATTACTGAATGATGGAGCAGGCTCGAATCACCCTCCTACTCCTATTTCTTAGGTTCTTGTACACAGTTCAGTCCCATGCTATTCAGGGCATTTGCCAACTGAACTAATCGCTTTTGATTTTAGCCCTGAAAGGATATCATGATGTCAGTTAGGTTTACGGTGTATGGAGCCTGTCGGATGTTGGGGGAAATCCTGCTGAAAGTCAGCGAGGAACATTTGGGCCTGGAATAAATGCTATAAGTAATTGTACATTCAATATAGCAAAGCAAATTCCTACTCCCATTTGAAGTGATGGTTTTATGGCTGAATATGTTACTAAATAACTCTGTGGTTTAAAGAGTAATTTTCCATGTATTTATGTTCTCTTTTTTTACTTGCAGCATTCTGTGTCATGAAACTGACACCAAATCAAGCTCCATTGTATGTAAGTAATGTTGAACCCGTTTCAAAAATTAATGTACTAAATGTATGTCACAGCTACGAAGCTATTGATAGGTTCAGTACAGGTACAGTGTTTGAAATCCGGCAACCTCAGGACCGAGCCAGTTTTTGTATTTTTCCGGAATTCGGACCTCGCTGTTGGCGCTACTCGCCACCCGCCGCTCCTCTGCTCCTCGCCCATCCGCCGCTCCTCACCGGCAGCCGGTTCCCGCAGCGCCTCTGCTCCTTGCCACCCGCCGATTCCTGTGCCCCCTTCCCTCCCCGGCACTGCATTTTTTACTAGTTTGCTCCTCCCTCGCCGCCCGATGTCACCATCTTGGCTACCTCCCAAATATCCGGTTTTCGAACAGCCGGATTTTAGACGTTGTACCTGTACTTCAAAAGCTCCTCTCGAAGGCCGTCATTCAACTCTTCCTTTACCAGGTAAGATTTGGGATTTAGGAAATAACTAGGGGTGCATGTAGTTACGTTAATGTTTTAAAAATGAGATCCCATTGCAAAATCGGGTAGTGCAGTGAGTTTGGGTACTGCTCTTTTATCTCTGGAACCGGGTTTCAATCCAGAGCCAGACTAAAGGAATGAAAATGTCTCTGTACTCTCTCTAAGGGTCTTGAGTAAAATGAGTTTGGGTATTTTCAGTTAAATTTCCAAGTGGGCACAAGCCCAGGGCATAGAGCTGCCTCTGATTTGACATTAAATTAGCATTCTTAATGCGAGAGATCACTGGAGGGCTAGTGTGGGAAAGGGTAAGTTGCCATCTTGGTGTTTATAGTGGCCGCCCTTCCCTGTTTAGGGGAAGAGACAGACTGTCTGGGCGGAGTAGAGATAGGCTTATTGTGCATCTAACTTTTGATAGCGGTGTTTAAAATCACGAATAGTTTATATCGAGTAAATAAATGGAAACTGTTTCCAAAGGCTGAAGGGTCGCTAACCAGAGGGCACAGATTGAAGGTGATTGGCAAAAGAACCAGAGGCGACAGGAGGAAAATCTTTTTTGTGCAACGAGTGGTTAGGATTTGGAATGCACTGTCTGATAGGGCGGTGGATACAGATTCAAGAGCAGCTTTCAAAAGGGAATTGGATAAATACTTGAAGGAGAAAGAAATGTAGGGAGTGGGGCTAACTGGAGGGCTCTTTGAAAGAGCTAGCACAGACTCGATAGGCCGAATGGCCTTCCCCTGTGTCGACTATTTTAGGATTCTATAACTTGTGCTACATGTGACCTGGGAGTGCTTTACATTGACACGAGCTATCTGGAAGGGGCAAGTGTCTCATTTCCTCATGCTACCATCCCTCGTCTTGAGCACCAAAATTCACGACAACAGTTGTCTTTCGTTTTACTACAAGCTCTTTTAAAATGGAAGCTTTAACAAAAGGCGGTGCATTACTCATTTCCTTCTCTGTCTGTCTGTTAAAAAGGTCGCCCTACTAAATGCGACAGAATTTCATTGGCAAAGAGCTATCTTCTAACGCTTTGTTCAAATGCCCATTACTTTTCTTTGTGTGTGTGCCTTGTCAGTACGTGAGTGTCGGCAAACTATCCAACTATGGGCAATGTTACAATCAAGCCAGCTCCGCCTTGCACCAGTGTCCACACAGACAGGAGGGTCATTGCATAGTGGTCGGCAGTGGGAGCCTGTTAATTTTACTTGGGAGGCCTACGCCCAACCCTTTCCCAGCCCAGTGATGGTGTGACTAATTGCAGCATCTCTGTCACCGCCCAGTTATGATCAGCTAACTCATCATAGGCCAGGGATTTGGCTATAACATTCCCAGTCTGCACGGACACCCATTCAATTTTTATTATTGAAAACATTACTTCAGACTGGTTACGTGGAAGGGTTGTCCCTTTTTTTTCTCCCTTTTCCCCCACCCTCTCCCAGTTGTAGAATTGGGATCTTTCATGCGCAGAATCCGCGATCATTGAATCCTCGCTGAATGATCAAATCTGGCTCGCACCCATTGCATGCTGCAGTGAATTACCGGGAAATCGCAACTTTTTCATACATACAGATCAGCATTTTTTCCAGTAATCAACTGCAGATTAAATTCCAGAAAAGCCGCAATGCAGACATTTAAATTTTCTCAGCCAACTGTGTTTCTCTCTTTTTGCCTCCCTCCCTAATGTTTGCTATGTTGGACTCGGTGTCATATGGCAGTTGCTGCGGCCCAGAAGGCCAGCTATCCACTCCAAGGCTCCCTTGTGAATGCACAAAGCTTTCAGCTGTTGAACCAGCTCGCCAGAAGTTCAGAAAAGCGCCCACTTGGGTTTTTGCATTCACATTCCACAGTATTGATGAAGGCCAAAAGGCTGGGTGTGTGTCACCTGCCAAGACATTAACTGGCAATACTTCACAGGGACAGATCTTCGGTTTGCTTTATCATATGTTGATCAGTGGGTTAACTAGTCTAGTGGGACAGTGAGGTGTTCTGTTGTCCCAATGTTGCTGTGCCAGTACCCAACCAGGTCTGGTTTGCTGGTTAGTGATCAAGAACAGCCATTCTGTCTGGATTTCTTCTGCTACTTACTCCAGACGGGAACGGTAGCATAGTAGTTGTTACTGGACTAGTAATCCAGAGGCCTGGACTAATGATCTGGAGATGTGAGTTCAGATCCCACCACGGCAGCTGGGGAATTTAAATTCAGTAAATTAAATCAATCTGGAATTTAAAAAAAAAAGCTAGGATCTGTAATAGTGACCATGAAACTACTGGATTGTGGTTAAAAACCCATCTGGTTCACTAATGTCTTTTAGGGAAGGAAATCTGCTGTCCTTACCAGTCTGGCCTATATGTGACTCCAGACCAACAGCAATGTGGTTAACTCTTAACTGCCCTCTGTTGTAGCAAGCCGCTATAAAAAGAACAGTGGTTCCTCTTGAGGGCAATTCGGGATGGGCAATAAATGCCGGCCTTGCTGACAATGCCCACATCTCATGAACAAATTAAAAAAAAATAAGACTTGCACTGGCCAGTTGCCGTTGTATTATTGTAGTGTTTGCCCACGATCAACTGACTCCTTCCTGATCTCAGTAGCTTGGTTCCATACTGATGCGCTAAACAACTGAGCTAACTATTCCAACGCACACCTAGCTGGCCTCCCACATTCTACCCTACGTAATCTTGTGGTCATCCAAAACCTGGCTGCCCATGCCCGAACTCGCACCAAGTCCCGCTCACCCATCACCCTGTGCTCGCTGACTTACATTGGCTTCCGGTTAAGCAACTCCTCTATTTCAAAATTCTCATGCTTGTTTTCAAATCCCTCCATGGCCTTGCCCTTCCCTGTCTCTGTAATCTCCTTCAGCCACACAACTCCCCGAGATCATGCTTGACAAATCTTCTGGAATTTTTTGAGGATGTTTCCAGTAGAGTGGACAAGGGAGAACCAGTTGATGTGGTGTATTTGGACTTTCAGAAGGCTTTCGACAAGGTCCCACACGAGATTAATGTGCAAAGTTAAAGCACATGGGATTGGGGGTAGTGTGCTGACGTGGATAGAGAACTGGTTGGCAGATAGGAAGCAAAGAGTAGGAGTAAATGGGTACTTTTCAGAATGACAGGCAGTGACTAGTGGGGTACCGCAAGGTTCTGTGCTGGGGCCCCAGCTGTTTACATTGCACATTAATGATTTAGACGAGGGGATTAAATGTAGTATCTCCAAATTGCGGATGACACTAAGTTGGGTGGCAGTGTGAGCTGCGAGGAGGATGCTATGAGGCTGCAGAGTGACTTGGATAGGTTAGGTGAGTGGGCAACTGCATGGCAGATGAAGTATAATGTGGATAAATGTGAAGTTATCCACTTTGGTGGTAAAAACAGAGAGACAGACTATTATCTGAATGGTGACAGATTAGGAAAAGGGGAGGTACAACGAGACCTGGGTACATCAGTCATTGAAGGTTGGCATGCAGGTACAGCAGACGGTTAAGAAAGCAAATGGCATGTTGGCCTTCATGGCAAGGGGATTTGAATACAGGGGGGCAGGGAGCTGTTACTACAGTTGTACAGGGTCTTGGTGAGGCCACACCTGGAGTATTGTGTACAGTTTTGGTCTCCTAACTTAAGGAAGGACATTCTTGCTATTGAGGGAGTGCAGCGAAGGTTCACCAGACTGATTGCCGGGATGGCGGGACTGACATATCAAGAAAGACTGGATCAACTGGGCTTGTATTCACTGGAGTTCAGAAGAATGAGAGGGTATCTCATAGAAACATTTAAAATTCTGACAGGTTTAGACAGGTTAGATGCAGGAAGAATGTTCCCAATGTTGGGGAAGTCCAGAACCAGGGGTCACAGTCTAAGGATAAGGGGTAAGCCATTTAGGACCGAGATGAGGAGAAACTTCTTCACCCAGAGAGTGGTGAACCTGTGGAATTCTCTACCACAGAAAGTTGTTGAGGCCAATTCACGAAATATATTCAAAAAGGAGTTAGATGATGTCCTTACTACTAAGGGGGTTCAAGGGGTATGGTGAGAAAGCAGGAACGGGGTACTGAAGTTGCAAGCTCAGCCATGAACTCATTGATTGGTGGTGCAGGCTCGAAGAGCCGAATGGCCTACTCCTGCACCTATTTTCTATGTTTCTAATATCTGTATTTCTCTAACACTTGAGCATCCCTGATTATAATCGCTCAACCATTGGTGGCCGTGACTTCTGTTGCCTAGGTCCTAAGCTCTGAAATTCCCTGCCTAAACCTCTCCGCCTCTCTACCTTTTCTTTCCTCTTTCAAGACACTACTTAAAACCTACCTCTTTGACCAAGCTTTTGGTCACCTGCCCTAATTTCTCCTTATGTGGCTCGGTTTCAAATTCTCTTGTTTCATAATACTCCTGTGAAGTGTATTGGGACATTTCACTATGTTAAAGGCGCTATATAAATGCAAGTTATTACTGTTGCTAATGGCAGAAATATTCAACAGTAGGCAGCTTATAGAGGGGAGGGGGCCAGCTGTACTTCAATTAGTCGAAAGTTTGAATGAGATGCAAACCTTCTCTCTGTTATTTCTACATTGGACATTACTTTTTTTAAATATTTAGTCTGTTTGATGGTATTTATTTCCTTCCCTTACAAATATGGAGCCAATTAGGTTCATGTGGCACATCTGTAACTCATGGGATTTTGCGTCATGAGCCAGAAACCAGTGGTGTACTGTGCACTGTTTTATTTCCCAAGGTTGTAACTGCCATGACACACAGGATCCATATACTTGACGTCAATGTTTAAAAAAAAAAACCAAGTATCTAAGAGATCAAAGAGGCATCTGAAAAGACAAAAGATAGCTCCGTGTTTGAGAAGAGCCTTCGTCTGAGCCCCATCTGCAATAGTAATCTTAAACGATAAGGGAATAAGGGGTTATGGGGAGAGGGCGGGGAAGTGGAGCTGAGTCCATGATCAGATCAGCCATGATATTGAATGGTGGAGCAAGCTCGAGGGGCCATATGCCCTACTCCTGCTCCTATTTCTTATGTTTTTATAGTTTCGGTATTTATGGTGGACTTTTGCAGCTGTTCTTTTCCCCTCTAAGGGTCAATATTTGGTTCAGATTTATGATTAACTGGAAAAGCATCCAGGCCGCATCCGTCTTGACTTTTTTCATTTGATCCATAGCTGGTTTAAGTTGAATGAATACCTTGAAATATATTACATTTCTGTGAGGAAATTGAAAAACCCCAAAATCTCATGTATGCATAGCTGTCCCATAGCATTCATTCCTTCACAATGCAATCTTCCCACACAAATGAGGGCTAACAATAAAACCTCCAAAAACAACAAAAATCTGTATTTAATAATTTCAAAATATATGTGCTTGTATTTGATTTTGCTGGCCAATTGCTAGGTGTTGGCAAGAAAGGGAAGCTGGATTGGCTGAGGTTTATATCGTGACCTGTTGCTCACTAACGTTCTGTCAAGGGTCCCAATTCTAATCGGCGCTTTGCATGAGGACCACTGTCATGAATGCTACAAAAAACACTCTGTTAGCATTTGACCGAGCTTTGTGCTTTGAAAGTTTAGAGTTGTGTTGTGTGTCTATACATACATCTACAGTTACATTTATACAGGGAGTCGGAGGAAAGTGGTAGCAAGATTTCAATTTGTAGAGCCTCTTTGATACCTCTCCCAAGTCATTGAGCATGTAATTCGCCACGTTAATTTGAGGCTGATATTTGGCTTGGGAGAACAAGCGCACAACAAATTGCTCTTGTATTTAGAAGAGATAAGAGATGCAATGTGAGAATTGAATGTTGAGAACTTTGAGTGAGTGAGCTTCTGGAGAAAGTCTGATCATTTATCAAAATCTAAGCAAAGCGGGAGAATTGTATTTTGAATGTACACTCTTTAGATTAGCAGATTGCCCAGGCCATAGACTCGTCCTGTGGTAGAATTTGGAGAAACGGGATCTATAATTCCACTGCTGGGTGTTTTTCCATAACTCAAGTGAACACAATATTAAATTATACATGCTGGTCGCCTGAGGAAGAGACCAGGATCTCAAATCTGGCACCAAGCTTATGGTCTTTAGGACAGTAGTGATACCTGCCCTCCTGTATGGCTGAGATGTGGACTATATACAACAGACACCTCAAAACATTGGAGAAGTGCCACCAGCCCTGCCTCTGCAAGATCCTGCAAATCCATTGGGAGGATAGACGCACCAACGTCCGTGTTCTCGCTCAGGCCAAAATCCCCAGCATCGAAGCAGTGACCACACTCGATCAGCTCCATTGGGCGGGCCACATTGCCCGACAAGAGACTCCCAAAGCAAGCGCTCTATGCGGAGCTTCAACACGGCGAGCCCCAGGTGGGCAGAGGAAACGCTTCCAGGACACCCTCAAAGCCTCCTTGATAAAGTGCACTGACTCCTGGGAATTCCTGGCCTACGACCACCTACAATGGAGGACGAGCATCCGGGAGGGCGCTGAGCACCTCGAGTCCCATTGCTGAGAACAAGCCGAAACCAAACGTAGACAGCGGAAGGAGCGTGTGTCAACCCAGACTCTCCACCCACCCTTTCCCTCAACCACTCTCTGCCCCACCTGTGACAGAGACTGTAATTCCTGCATTGGACTATACAGCCACCTGAGAACTCACTTTTGGAGTGAAAGCATGTCTTCCTTGACTGAGGGACTGCCTATGACTGATGAAAATGATACACACTCAACTCAAATTGTAGTGATAGTCCGAGGCATCGGTGTCTTTGCGATAGTTCTTCAAGTTCTGGAACAGTTGGAAGTAAATTGAGTTGAAAGCACAGCAGCTTAAAAAAACATTCACCAAAGATTGTCAAAGAAATCCCTTGGTAGATGGTCTTGTATGTTTAAGTGAAACCAGTAATTTTTCTGTCCACAAACGTTACTACTTGTTGTCATGAATTTTGGCCACACTTTTATGTTGACCTGTTATCATTGTAAATTGGTATGTTACATTTCCGAATGAATTCTACTAAGTCAACTTCCGTAATATAGTTGTAGGCTGTGGCCACTGTCTGGCTGTGCGGAGTGTCTCACATTGACACTTGTTAAGTAAAATAAAATAATCAATTGACTGTCGGTAATGCCATGGGAAATTTGCTGTTTTTAAGAAGAAATCTTCACGTTTCCCACTTTTCTCCCCTCTCATCCTTCCTTCCTGAATGAGTTGATTCCTTTTTAAGGTATGGTTCTCCGGGTAGTGGGTGTCAGTAGGTTATTTACTGGGGTCATCCTCACCCGAAAAAAAAAAAATACACACACACATGAACTCCAGGCCGGATATTGCGGTCAGTGGCGAAGTGACGTTGCTCTCTGCTGACCTCAGAGAAAGCTGCCCACAAAGATCTAGCGATCTCTCTGGTCACAATTTCACCTTTCGCGACATTAATTTGATTCTGGCGCCAAGTCTAGGGGACCTCCAGCATCCAGCAACAGTGATGTCGTCAAGCATACTAAGCAGCCAATCGCATTGAAGAATTCTCACAGATAAAGCAAACCAGGAAGTAAAATGCATTGATTTTCCTTCACTTTTTAATCATTTTGAAAAGCAAAATAAAGATTGGGACATAGGCATGACATTAAGGTAGAAACTGAAATATAATTTTTTATAAACTTTGTAAACAATTGTCTTTATTAAAATATGGATTTGTTTTTATCATTTGAAATTCCATAAATATAAAATTAGTTTCTGAACAACCGGAGAGGTTGTTCAGCAGTAATTATTACTCCTTATGCTGTTTAAAAACCCAGTTACACCTCATTAAACAAGGCTTAACTTTTATAGCGGTGGGGGTGGGGTTATAACGGGGATATTACAGCATAAAAGCGGAAGTTCTCGTCAGTTCAGGAATTTCTCAAAGACTGCCGTCTGGGGTCTGCACCAGTGGAGGAGGCATGGATCACCGACAGTAACTTCTGGATTTCCGTGTTTAGCTATGCATGTGCAGATGCCAGAAGTTGCTGTAGGTTTCCCAGGGTGATGACTGTGAACGCTGACAGGCTCGCCATCATTACATAACAAAAGAAATAGGAGCAGGAGTCGGTCGGCCCCTTGAGCCAGCTCCGCCATTCAATAAGATCATGGCTGATCTGATCATGGACTCAGCCCCACTTCCCTGCCCGCTCCCCATAACCCTCGACTCCGTTATCGTTCAAAAATCTGTCTATCTCCACCTTGAATATATTCAATGACTCAGCCTCCACAGCTCTCTGGGGCAGAGAATTCCACAGATTTACAACCCTCTCAGAGAAGAAATTCCTCCTCCATCTCAGTTTTGAATGGGCGGCCCCTTATTCTAAGACTATGTCCCCTAGTTTTAGTTTCCCCTATGAGTGGAACTATCCTCTCTGCATCCACCTTGTCAAGCCCCCTCACTATCTTATATGTTTCAATAAGATCACCTCTCATTCTTCTGAACTCCAATGTGTATAGGCCCGACCTACTCAACCTATCTTCATAAGTCAACCCCCTCATCTCCAGAATCAACCTTGTGAACCTTCTCTGAACAGCCTCCAATGCAAGTTACGACCACAAGATCCAGGCCAAACCATACACACATGCATCTTTTGCAGTCGGGGTTGTCTGAAGCAATTGGAAAGGGAACTCATTTTCCGCCTCTACCTCAGAATGCTGAGGCCAATTATTGCACTTCAATTGCTGCCTTAGTTGAGCAACAATTCAGACAACACTGTACAAGTTGAGGATGAAATGAGGTTCCTTCTCGATCTGTATGACACAGATAGCCAATGCAAAGCAGCTGGCCCCATAACTATTTGTCTGCAATCAGTGGTGTGCCTAAGTACTCTCTTTTAAAGGGGTGGGGAGGGAGGGAAATCAGGCATGCATTTGGAGAGAATGAAAAGTCCACCTTCGATTGCAAACCGGTTAATCCATTCTAAAGGTTCACGTAAATCTCTGGTACTCTAGAATCTGTTACTTCCCAAGCCACAGTGAGCACGCAATGCAATCATGAATGAAACACTGCAAATCCTGGCATGTTGAAGGACAAGTCGTCTGGTCGGGGATCTTTCTGGTGCGTTCTGTTCG
Source organism: Pristiophorus japonicus (assembly GCF_044704955.1). Taxonomy (NCBI): domain Eukaryota; kingdom Metazoa; phylum Chordata; class Chondrichthyes; family Pristiophoridae; genus Pristiophorus; species Pristiophorus japonicus. Next base: position 25,313,521 of record NC_091993.1, read on the forward strand.
AAGTACATTTGTTAGTCAGTTGCTTTTTGCCAGTTGGTTTGCTTCTGTACAAAGGGGAACGGCTGTGAGTACCGAGCTTTCTGCCAAGTGACGTGATGACAGCGCTGCAATCCTCCAATTCCTAAATCATTGGCTCGATGATGTCATCACATAAAACATGGTTTCTTAAACTTGGCAATCTTGGTCCTTTTCGTATTGGCACATCTGAGATTGTTCAGTCTCTAATTTTGTTTTATAATGCTGTTGTGAAGCACCTTGGGACATTTTACGATGTTAAAGATGCTATATAAATGCAGTTTGTTGTTGTTGATCCTATCCTTTCCCGAGGACACTGGCTCGAAAGTTTTGTGGGTTTTCCCTCCAGTGCCTTGGCCAAATGGCCATTCTTGATATGAGAGCCTAGACAGCGAGCGTAAGTTCCACTATTTGAATATAAAACTGGTTGGGGGGGAGGCGGGGAAAGAGAGATGTGGCAGTGCAGTGGCTATATTGTTGGATTGGTAATCGAGAATTTGATGGGTTCCTGTCCCACCATGGCAATTTGTGAATTTGGAATAAAAAATTTTTTTAAACTGGCGACAGTAAAAAGTGACCATGAAGCTGTCGGATTGTCGCAAGAACCCAACTGAAACCTGGAGTCCTTGCATCTGGCCTTTGTGATTTCAGTCACACACTAATTGTCCTCTGAGGTGACCTGGGAAGCTACTCAATGCATCATAAAAGAAGAAAGCGCACCAATACCTTCTTGGGGCAGACAGGAATGAGCAATGTCATGCCCACATCCTGAGAATAGATTTATGAAAATCACAGCTGTGCTTGGTCCCCACCATCTTCTGACATTAACAAGTGCCATCTACAGCAGTAATGGGCACTGGACAGATACCAGGAATTGGAACCCTGGCTGATTTTGTATTTTTTCCTCCTTAGTCCAGAGGTGCTGAGGCCAATTGTAGCCCCCCCAATCACCATCTCGGCTGAGTTTGTCTGACTGAGCACAGACCAGGGATTGAACCTACGTAGAATCTGGAGCAGAGCAACAGGCCATTTGGGCAAATTGTCTATGCTGGTGTTCATATTGCACATGAACCTCCTCCCACGGGCTAGTATGAATATGTACCTCATCAAAGGTGCATTTATCAATTAGGCCATCGTGGGAGTGTTCCTTTAGTTTGCGTTTTTGCATTTATGCCAATATATTCATTTGAAATTTACCAAAGGGAAATGTTCTTGCAGTCCAGTGGTGCAGCCATTACATATCTCTCGTGTTTTATTAAAGAAATATTCCATGATAGTAAAATATTTCAGTTTCATAGCACGGTAAGCAATGCTGGTACACTCCCTCTTTCTGGTTAATCCTATTTAATAAGATTAGTAATGGATCAGGTGTCCAGTATTAATTACTTCAATTGCTAATTATTTTTTTGTTACTAGCCTAGAAGTGGTACTTGGAGACAATTTTGCAATTCTTGATTTAATCTCTATCAGTCCTAGAACAGTGCGATTAATTTGGATGAAGGCTTTTAATATTTTTAAAAGATTTAACATCCACATTTGGGTACATAGGATTAGATAGGATTACATGGGATATACGACATAGAAACAGGCCATTCGGCCAACCAGTCCATATCGAGCCTCCTCCTGTCTTTCCTCATTTAAATCTATCTGCATAACCCTCTTATTCCCGCCTCCCCTTAAATGCCTACCCCTGCTCCTAATTCTTATGTTCTTATGTTCTACATGGACTACTAGCCTTGTACTGGCTATAACGTTTTGCATCCAGTGTTCTGCCGTAAGGAAATTGAGAGAGAGCATTATGATAGTTTTAGTGATGAGCTTCCAACCATGAGCCCAAATTCAAATCCCAATTGACTACTGTTTAGAATTTATGACCCTCATTGGGTCAGACTTTCCACTTTGCCATCGTATGGCTTAGAAAAAAATGTTCAGCTATGTTCTCACTTTGCAAAAACATAACCATCAACCAGCTTGTATTTTTTTAATGGAATATGTATTACACTGGTACCCATGAGCAATATTGGGGCACCTCTTTCTCTCTTTTGCGCCCCCCCCAACCCCGTCAATATTAGTAATGCAGTCATGAGCGGTAGAAGTGGAACTGAAAGGGAAAATCTATTTTTTTCCTCTCAACCCCCGCCCTGTTTTATTGAAGCGAGTCAGACCAGAAACTCAAAACATTTGTCCACAATTTCATAAGTTTTACCACAGCCTTCCACGTTATTGGATGGTTGTTTTGTAAAAGTTTTCGGCATTGCTCAATTTTTGAAGAAAGAAGCATACTTACATAAAAACATAAGAAATAGGAGTAGGCAATTCGACCCCTCGAGCCTGCTCCGTCATTCAATAAGATCATGGCTGATCTGATCATGGACTCAACTCTACTTCCCTGCCTGCTCCTCATAAACCTTTATTCCCTTATTGCTCAAAAATCTGTCTATCTCCACCTTAAATATATTCAATGACCCAGCCTCCACAGCTCTCTGGGGCAGAGAACTCCATAGATTTACAACCCTCTGAGAAGAATTTTCTTCTCATCTCAGTTTTAGATGGGTGGCCCCTTATTCTAAGACTATGTCCCCTATTTTTACTTTCCCCTATGAATGGAAAGACCCTCTCTGCATCCACCTTGTCGAGCCCCCTCATTATCTTATATGTTTCGATAAGATCACCTCTCATTCTTCTAAACTCCAATGTGTATAGGCCCAACCTACTCAACTTTTCCTCATAAGTCAACCCCTCATCTCCAGAATCAACCTAGTGAACCTTCTCTGAACAGCCTCCAATGCAAGTATATCCTTTCTTATACGGAAACCAAAACTGTACACAGTACATTAGGTGTAGTTGATTCCTTGAGTTAGCGTTACTCTGAAAAACTTGTAAAACTCCAAACTTTTGTTTTTGGAATTTTTTGTCCCCTCACTCTCGAAGATCATCTGTTGAACCCACGCCTTTGATTAATTTTTTTGATGGCTGAAAATTGGAAACCTTGCTTCCTGTGAATGCATAGAGTTGGCAAGCGGAAGAAGACGAATTGGCACTATCTCTGTTTTTTTTTAAGAGCAGCATTTGTTTAAGTTTCTGGACCTGGCCAACTCTGCGCTGTTATCTAAGCAGCTGTTGGTGCTAATTGGTTGGCATGTGTCAAATGCCAGCTGAGGGGAGTTGGCCCACAAGGCAGTCAGAGATTGATTGCTGCTTTAATACACCATTGACGAATCAACATCTTGATCAAGCGCAGGCGGAGTCTGCGGAGGCAGACGACCTTTTCATGTTGCCGGTACAAATGTTGACTTAATGGGCTCTTCAGCACAGTGAATACATCTGAATTCAAAATGTCTTCCATCGGCAAGGGGTGACGAGATACCAGTGTTACAGAGGGGGGGTCGCCTTTGTATCCGGCACCTACTCCTGTTTCTGATTTCAGCCATACATCTGTGACCAGACTCTGCTACAGTGCGAAGGTGGAGGAAAAATTATGGACACAAACATTCTGCGGCGCTCCAGTGCAGCTGCTGTAGCCCGAGTGGCACTGTGAAGGAATACAATCCATACTGGATAAGCATGGGGTCAAACGCTCAAATTCCTAATGAAAGAAAGACTTGCCTTTATATAGCACCTTTCACAACCACCGGATGTCTCAAAGCGCTTTACAGCCAATAAAGTACTTTTGGAGTGTAGTCACTGTTGTAATGTGAGAAACGAGATAGCCAAGTTGCGCACAGCAAGCTCTCACAAACAGCAATGTGATAATGATCAGATAATCTGTTTTTATTCTGTTGATTGAGGGCTATAAATATTGGCCCCGGGACACTGGGCATAAACTCCCCTGCTCTTCTTCGAAATAGTGCCATGAGATCTTTTACGTCCACCTGAGAGAGCAGATGGGGCCTCGTTTTAACGTCCCATCCGAAAGGCAGCTCAGCAGCACTCCCTCAGTCTGGCACTGGAGCGTCAGCCTAGATTTATGAGCTCAAGGCTCTGGAGTGGGATTTGAACTCAACTTTCTGACTCTGGCGAGGGTGCTACCCACTGAGCCACAGCTGACACTTCAAGTGCATGAAGCTCTGTTTTGGGGGTGGGGGGGCGGGCGGGCAGCGGGGGAGAAGATTAAAATCTCTGCTTATTACTTTGTTGAGAAAGATGGTGAACTTAATGTCACTTTGGGCAGGTTTAAAAAAATTAATCTACCAGTCTTAAATGCAGATACAATGGGGAAGCAGCAACAATTGTTGCTTGCCTGTATATGGTATCTACCGTCCGCCTTCGATAGTTCAGTATTCCACACTCTCATAGTTTGGCCAACTTAACAGCAGTCACATGGTGCTACATAGAAGCAAGTTGTTCTAGTTTGACATCCGTCACACCTGCTGGGTCAGGATAGAAGAAAAAGTTGCTACCTGATGTCTGATTTTTCTTTTCCGCACTAGCCTTTAATCAATCAATCAATCGCTCTCGCGCTGCTCCCAATATTCCTTTCCACATAAGGTGAAATCAAGGCTCATCTACAATAACTATTCTTCCCCAGGACCTCTCAACTGGAGCTCATTTTTGCTCTCCTTTCCATTTGCCAATCATCTGCCGGCTTTTGAAACCCAAGATTAATATCCCCGATAACTGCTCGATGTAGCTCATAACTTCTCTGACTTTTTTCAACTTTGGTGATGTCTGCTGTGTGCGCTTTGGCCCTTCACACTGATTTCTCTATTTAAAATAGGGAATTCAGAAGAAACTTCTTTGCCCAAAGAGTGGTGAGAATGTGGAACTCACTGCCACAGGGAGTGGTTGAAGCGAATAATATAGATGCATTTAAGGGGAGGCTAGACAATCATATGAGGGAGAAGGGAATAGAGGGTTGTGCTGATAGATTTAGATGACAAAAGATAGGAGGAGGCTCGAGTGGAGCATAAACACCGGCATGGGCTGGTTGGGCCGAATGGCCTGTTTCTGTGCCATATATCCTATGTTTTAAAAAGAAATCCCGATTCAGTGTTTACATATAAACTTGGTGCACACAACCAGTTGAAGTGTTAAAGCATTTTAGTGACGAGAAGAGCAACACTGCTGAATAGCGAGTCCCTCGAGGGCACAAGTATTTTTGGAAGCATTGTTAAACACTTGCTGCGGCTCAGATTATGACCTTCATGTTTGACACTTCATATGGCACAATTTCACACAAGTGGACCCAGCAGCTGTCTTGTATCATTGCCAGTCTCGAGTGAAAAACCTACTCCTTGATAAAACGGATCCATGATCCGCAATTCTTTTAGACCAATGTTGGTCTACGAATATGGACTGGATCACTGTTGCATCATCTTGTTTGGATCATTCTTCTGTACATTTATGAAGTCTTTGGAAAAAGATCTTTGATTTGTTTCATTTTTTTTTAAATAGATTCATTTTAAATAGATCATCTGTCTTGCATTGAATGAACCAGGTGATTCTGATTTTATGTAAGGTACTTGAACCTATTGCAGTTTCTGAAGGCTTCATTAATTTAATTCTCATGTTTGCCCATCGGAATATGCAGATACATTTCTCAGTAAGTTTGGATCGCAGCTGTCTGTTATCCATTGTGCCTGACTGCTGTAACACCTCTGCAGTCGGGCGCTGATAGTCATGCGCAGCAAGGTAGTCCCCAACAACCAGGAAACACTGAAATTTTGTGTGTGTGCGCGCGTGGCAGAGAGAGACCGTTGGGCTGATGAATTACAGACTTGTACCTGTTCTCGTTAAACTGGCTAAGAAATGCATGAACATCTGCAGTTGACGCTGCCGTCGGTTATTTTGAATGTTTTTTCATATCTTGGTACGGCGAGTAAATGCTCACTTGTGCTTTCACTTCATCTAAATCCTCGCTTCAGTGCCCTCCTGTGAAAGGATTTATTTTTGGCCTTTTTAGCCTGGTTAAAGATGGTACAACTGTTGACAAAAGTAATAGATATTGTGGATTATTGGCGAATATATTTCCACTCCCTTCCAGCACAAAGTGTGATGGCATTCAGAAATAAAGTAACACTTCCATTCATGGAGCACCTTTTATATCCTCAGGACGTCCCCAAAGACTGAACTATTTTTTATCAAGTGTCGTCACTACTGTGGATGTTGGAAAATGTGACGGTCAAGTTGCGCACAGCAAGGTCCCATGAACAGCAATGAGATGAATGATCAGTTCTGTTTTGGTGGTATTGACTGTTGGCCAGGACACTGGGAGAACTCTGCTATCCTTTTGCAAAAACAAAGACTTGATGCACTTGGAAAATAACTGTCAGCTCCTTTTGTTTACAGTAAACTTTAAAAAAGGAAGGAAAAATCTAATTGATATAATTTGACAATACTCTTTCTGACCATAGGCAGATTATGAAACATAAGAAATAAAAGAAAGACGTAGATTTATGTAGCGCCTTTCTCGACCTCAGGATGTCGCAAAGTGTTTCACAGCCAATGAAGTGTTTTTTGAAGTGGTTGTTATTGTAATGTGGGGGAAAACGTGCGCTGGGGATCCTTTACAAAAACAAAAATACTTTCACATCCCTTCCTCACGTTATTACATTTATTTATCCACAGCATTATCCATGAGAATGTAATTTAGTGGGTAGTTTGAGAGAAAATATGGAAGCAGTGCATTTTAAAAATGTCTGAATATCACAACATTATTATCAGGGGGTCTAGTTTGTGCTTTTATCGGGGTGTGAGGGAAGGTTTAAGCTATTTTTCAGTTGTACTAAGATCTGGACTTTTGGTGGCTTCTGTTTATAAAATATAGAATGGCAGTAAGATCTCAGCATGGTTTTTGAAGGTTATTTTGATGTGTTTGCTTCATACCAGGGTGTCCCAAGCGGTAGCCATCGGTCCGGTTAGCCTGTCCGTGAAGACGAGGTAACTTGGTGTTATCTGGGAGATTGTTTTCACTGACTGGAGACTCTAGAACCAGGGGTCACAGTCTCGAGCTTAGGGTTCTGTTATGTATGTAATTATGTAATACTTGCTACCAGAGGGCACGACTGTTGGAATCCTAATGGTCCCCTGCGCACACGTGCAAGGCCAGTATAAAAGGTGGGCTGCCATGTTGTTGAGGCACTCTGGAGTTGTAATAAAGAAGACTAAAGTCACACGAAGTTTAGCTCACAGTACTCAGCCTCGTGAAGTTCTTCTATACATAACAAGTTCGCCCATTTAGGACTGAGATGAGAAATTTCTTTACTCAAAGGGTTGTGAATCTTTGGAATTCTCTTCCCCAAAGGGCTGTGGATGCTCAGTCATTGAGCGTATTCAAGGCTGAGTTCAATAGATGTTTGCTTACTAATGGACTCACAAAGGGAGGCTCAGTGGGTAGCACACTCGCCTCTGAGTCAGAAGGTTGTGGGTTCAAGTCCCACTCCAGGCATTTGAGCACAAATATCTAGGCTGACACTCCAGTGCAGTGCTGAGGGAGTGCTGCATTGTCGGAGGTCCCGTCTGCCCTCTCAAGTGGATGTAAAAGATTCCATCGCACTATTTTGAAGCAGAGCAGGGGAGTTACTCCCAATATTTATCACTCAATCAACATAACACAAAAAAACAGATTATCTGGTCATTATCACATAGCTGTTTGTGGGAGCTTGCTTGTGCGCATATTGGCTGCCGCATTTCCCACATTACAACAGCGACTACACCCCAAAAAGTACTTTAGTAGCTGTAAAGCTCTTTTGGTTGCTGTGAAAGGCGCTATAGAAATGCAAATCTTTCTCTGTTATATTGCGGGAAGGTGGAACTGAGGTGTAGAAGATTAGCCATGATATTGAATGGCGGAGCAGGCTCGAAGGGCCGAATGGCCGACTCCTGCTCCTATTGTGTTCTTATCTGTGCTTAAATTTTTTTTTTTTACTCACTGTTTTGTTCTTTTAAATTCTGTGGCTTTGAAGGGCTGTCCCTGATGCTGTTGTCTCATCGATGGTTCAATCCTAAATGGGAACGGCCAAGATCTATTTTTATCAGCAGCTTGAGATATTTGCAAATTAATGGAAACAGAGATTACATTTTTTATGTGGCTCGTGAGGCTTCATGGCATGTATCTAAGCAACCCATGAAGACAAACTTTGGACATTCCTGCAGTGGGAGATTTGGGGCAACAGAAAAAGGGGAAAACTAGCCTCTTTTTTTTTCTCTATCTGGGAAACCACTTTTGCCTGAGTGAATATAGGTTGGAGGCTCTATTGAGACATTTTACATGCTTTATTGATCCTTATGGTCCAAAAATGCTGATTTCTAAATTTTTAATCAGGTTTTGATTGTTCCACCCACAACACTGGAAAGACTAATTTTCTTTGTTTTTCTATTTTTAAAAGACATATTGCACCGATCCTGCTATCTATTTTCAGTTCCCTTTTCTGGCAGTTTACTTTCTAGAGTGTCCATGGATGAAAATGAAGAAAGACTTTCACAACCACCGGACGTCTCAAAGCGGTTTACGGCCAATGAAGTACTTTTGGAGGGTAGTCACTGTTGTAATGTAGGAAACATGGCAGCCATTGTGTGCACAGCAAGCTCCCAAAAACAACAATGTGATAATGACCAGATCATAGTTTTTTTTGTTATGTTGATTGAAGGATAAATATTGGCCAGGACACTGGGGATAACTCGCATGGTCATTTTCGAAATAGTGCCATGGGATCTTTTACGTCCACCTGAGAAAGCAGGCCTTGGTTTAACATTTCATCCGAAAGACGGCACCTTTGACCGAGCAGCACTTCCTCAGCACTGCACTGGGAATGTCAGCCTAGATTTTATGTCTTCTGGGACTTGAACTCAACCTGGGACTCTTGACTCAGAGGCCAGTGTGTTAGCTATGAGCCACAGCTGACACACGGTGCGTTAACAGCTTTGCAGGTCTACCACATATTGCCACAGTATGGTAGGATGTGAATTTGAATCCACGTTCCCCTGTTTGAGTTACTGTGTTACCGAGTGGAGATCAAGTTCTTCCCCACAGGCAGTGAAAGTCATGCTACAGTTGCGTTCAGGAACTTTGAGGGTTTGGTTTCTGAGTGATATTTACAGCTGCCTATGAACAGATTGGCTGCGCCTCTCTGTTTGGCTGTGGTAGATGTGCATTGCAGAGATACCCAGTTGAGTGAGAAGAGGAAATAGTTTTAACACACTGGCCTTGCACCTCTGGGCCTTTTTTTTTGCAATACCTGTAGGGATGACGCTGTGTTGCCCCAGTGTCGCCGTACAGCTACGAGAGCTGTTAAGGCAAGTGCCCCGTAATAACTGTACAATGCAGTGTCATTGCACAATGATAAAGTGCAACTTCCCCACTGACACCTGGGAGTCCCTGGCCAAAGACCACCCTGAGGGCGCTGAGCACCTCGAGTCTCATCGCCGAGAGCATGCAGAAATCAAGCGCAGGCAGCGGAAAGAGCGTGCTGCAAAACCAGTCCCACCCACCCTTTCCCTCAACGACTATCTGTCCCACCTGTGACAGGGACTGTGGTTCTTGTATTGGACTGTTCAGCTACCTCAGGACTCCCTTTTAGAGTGGAAGCAGGTCTTCCTCGATTCTGAGGGACTGCCGATGATGATGAATAATTTACTGGAATTCTTTGAGGATATAACGAGCATGGTGGATAGAGGTGTACCGATGGATGTGGTGTATTTAGATTTCCAAAAGGCATTCGATAAGGCGCCACACAAGGTTACTGCAGAAGATAAAGGTACGCGGAGTCAGAGGAAATGTATTAGCATGGATAGAGAATTGGCTGGCGAACAGAAAGCAGAGAGTCGGAATAAATGGGTCCTTTTCGGGTTGGAAATCGGTGGTTAGTGGTGTGCCACAGGGATCGGTGCTGGGACCATAACTGTTTACAATATACATAGATGACCTGGAAGAGGGGATAGAGTGTAGTGTAACAACATTTGCAGATGATACAAAGATTAGTGGGAAAGCGGGTTGTGTAGATGACAGAGGCTGCAAAGAGATTTGGATAGGTTAAGCGAATGGGCTAAGGTTTGGCAGATGGAATACAATGTCGGAAAGTGTGAGGTCACCCACCTTGGGGAGGAAAAAACAGTAAAAGGGAATATTATTTGAATGGGGAGAAATTACAACATGCTGAGGTGCAGAGGGACCTGGGGGTCCTTGTGCATGAATTCCAAAAAATTAGTTTGCAGATGCAGCAGGTAATCAGGAAGGCGAATGGAATGTTGGCCTTCATTGCGAGAGGGATGGAGTACAAAAGCAGGGAGGTCCTGCTGCAACTGTACAGGGTATTGGTGAGACCGCACCTGGAATACTGCATGCAGTTTTGGTCACCTTACTTAAGGAAGGAAATACAGGTTTTGGAGGGGGTACAGAGACGATTCACTAGGCTGATTCCGGAGATGAGGGGGTTACCTTATGATGATAGATTGAGTAGACTGGGTCATTACTCGTTGGAGTTCAGAAGGATGAGGGGTGATCTTATAGAAACATTTAAAATAATGAATGGGATAGACAAGATAGAGGCAGAAAGGTTGTTTCCACTGGTCGGGGAGACTAGAACTAGGGGGCACAGCCTCAAAATACGGGGGAGCCAATTTAAAACTGAGTTGAGAAGGAATTTCTTCTCCCAGAGGGTTGTGAATCTGTGGAATTCTCTGCCCAAGGAAGCAGTTGAGGCTAGCTCATTGAATGTATTCAAGTCACAGATAGATAGATTTTTAACCAATAAGGGAATTAAGGGTTATGGGGAGCGGGCGGGTAAGTGGAGCTGAGTCCACGGCCAGATCAGCCATGATCTTGTTGAATGGCGGAGCAGGCTCGAGGGGCTAGATGGCCTACTCCTGTTCCTAATTCTTATGTTCTTACCCACAATCACATTGTGATTTCATATCAGTTATCACCTTCATACCATGTGGTGCCCGCTGGTTGGGGAAGGCATCAAGTGTATAGGTGGACATGGCATGCTCACTCTTCAGGGTAATCCGGGCATGGACAATAGGGAGGCAGGCTCCCAGAGCCAGCCCTTCCTGCTGGGATGGAAGTCCCCTCTGTCTGCTGCCTGTAAAGTCATGTGTAACCACTGGAGGAGCAGAGGAATTGCAGGAATGTGTTTCTCCCTCCCCACTTCCTGTAGTGAACAAGTACTTCCTGACACCAGTCCTGAATTTACATGTGACCACCTTGTGCTTCTAGCCTCTAGTCCTGCAGTGGTGGTTTAACTTGACTTTGTGCTCGGGACTAATTTTTTCTATTCCATCCTAGATGGCGAGATGTTGTTTCCCCTTGCTGGAGAGTCCAGAACTAGGGGCCGTAGTCTCAGGATAGAGGGTCGGCCATTTAGGACTGAGATGAGGAGGAATGTCTTCGCTCAGAGGGTGGTGAATCTTTGAAATACTCTACCCCGGGGGGCTGTGGATGCTCACAGTCTTTGAGCAAATTCAAGACTGAGATCGATAGATTTTTGGACTCAAGGGATATGGGGATAGGGCAGGAAAGTGGAATTGATGTAGAAGATCAGCCATGATCTTCTTGAATGGCAGAACAGGCTCAAGAGGCCGTATGGCCTACTCCTGCTCCTGTTGTTCTAAGTTAATATGTGATGCACGTTTATTACATCCCTGCTCATTTGTCTCCTTTCAAGGCTGAAAGTTTTTTTTACCTTTCGTTCTTTTAAGGGGTGTCGCAGTTGTATGAGTTGGGCTGGGTGCTCTTTACCTTTCCGCCATTGTTCATAAGTTTATATGTGACCTTCAGGGCTCGTGACCGAGGGTCGTGCGGCTCTTTGTTGGCCAGCGCGGACACGATGGGCCGAAGTGGCCGCCTTTTGCGCTGTAAATTTCTATGGTTCTATGTTCCCCAACGGTTTAAAAGTCAACTTCATAGTCCTGCTCCGCACCATTTCCAGAGCTTGGACGATGCTCCCTTCTGAATAATGTAAACAGTCATTCTTCAGGGATGTGTCTGGACAATGAGCGTGAGCGGGCAGTTTGGCCATAGTGGGCATTGCTGCTATACCTGACTCTGACACCCACATACCATGTGGGTGCGTATTGTACAGCAACCGTAAGTGTCGACAGAGAAGAGACTAGGAGAACACTGGGAGGGTGTGAAATTAAGCGAACATTTTAACAATTCTGAAAAAAGCCGAGAGAGCTTTGAATTGAAGCCAAGCTACTCCTATACTGGCTCCATTTTGTCAAAGAATGGTTGCTTCTAGGAGGAAATGAAACCTTGCAGTGATCTGTGTTGCACCAAAATAACTCGAGTGCCGTTGAATAAATTTAGCTTGTGTTATTAGTCGATGACCATGCCCCATTTTTCCCTCTTCTCTGACCTTTGCACCTTACTCTGCTGCCTACATGGTGTGCAGCTGTTTTGTCTATGGGCCAATTGCCCTCCTAACACTCACTGTCCAGGCTAGTACCTGGAAACGTACCATTGAGTTATTCCCCCAGGACCTAATCTCCAAGCTCGAAGTCAGGCGCAGAAGGGGCATGTAGCTGAGTCTTCGTGTCAGAGGATTGAGTTATGAGAGAGGGTTAGAAAAACGTTCAGCCTTGGAAAGGAGACATGAGATAGGCTTTAAGTTCTTGTTTTATTAGTTGATAACTTCTGAAGATTAAATATATGGAGCTGCCCTTCAAAGTAAACTACTTGAATACCTACCCTGTGATGTCTTAACAGCCTGCCTCTGCAGTGATATTGAATGTCAAGTTGTGTCCTGGCTCAAATCAAACACTCCCTGATATGTGCCACTGCCAAAGTACACTGTCGGTCATTTGAGCTTCATTCCTGTCGAATGTTCTTCCCCCCCCCCCTGTTTTAGATTTCTCCCCTAAGTATTGAAAGTTCTGAACCTTGTGTAAGGCTCTGTCGGCTATTCTGCCCCGAATAAATGACCCCCCTTCATCGTGGTCCTGGACAGTGAGTGCGGGCAGGCCGTTCAACCAGAAAAGACGCGACTACTGAGACTCGTTTAAACACAATAGAAATCATAGAAAAATTACGACACAGAAAGAGGCCATTCGGCCCATTGTGTCCGTGCCGGTTGAAAAACAGCTACCCAGCCTAATCCCACCTTCTAGCACGAGATCTGTCGTCCTGTAAGTCTTGGCTCTTTAAGTGCACATCCAAGTACTTTTTAAATGTGATGAGGGTTTCGGCCTCTGCCACTCTTTCAGGCAGTGAGTTCCAGACTCTGGGGGAAGAAATGTTTCCTCATCTCCTCTCTAATCCTTCTACCAACTACTTTAAATCTATGCCCCCTGGTTATTGACTCCTCTCATGGCCGACTGGATTTGAAGCCCTTCCCCTCCCCTCCCTAGCTCAGGAATGCTGATGCCAGTTGTACTACCCCTTCTCCCCAACCTGAGATCAGTTAACTGAGCACAGATTGGGGGTCAAATGTGGTGCCTTCTGGTCACCATGATTCAATTGCACGCTGCCTTTACTGATGGAGCCATCGGAGCAGCTGACATCCAGTTCATTCTCAGCCTCTGATTGGTGATGCGAGTGCCAGGACCTGTACTCAGAGGCCCGACATATCTCCGGCTCCATCAGTTGTTTAGTTGAAGCCTGTTTAATGGAAGTAAACCAAGTCATTGATGAGCTTTAGATTGGCAATAGTGGTCTAAAAATAGATCTGATTGGTGATGGGAATTAATCATCTGGACTGGTTGATGGAGTTGAGGATATCTGACTGGGTAAAGGACATTTCTTTGGCCCTTCGTAATAACTGTTCTGAGCATCACTCCACATATACCCGTTCAAACAAATAGGACTCTGTTGTCCAAATGCTTTTAATAATAACATTTAAACGGTATTCAGCCCTGGTTTCCCCGATCCCGTGGTCGTTCAGTACCCTGCCCCGTATGGTACTGAAACGTACATATCAGTAAGGCCCCAAATTTGATTCCTGGTCTATACTGTGTTAACTGTGGCAGCATTTAAAAAGATAGAAAGACATGCATTTATATAGCGTCTTTCACAACCACCAGACGTCTCAAAGTGCTTTACAACCACTGTTGTAATGTAGGAAACACAGCAGCCAATTTGCGCACAGCAAGCTCCCACAAGCAGCAATGTGATCATGAACACACAATCTGTTTTTTGTGATGTTAATTGAGGGATAAGTATTGGCTAGGACACCAGGGATAACTCCCCTGCTGTTCTTCAAAATAGTGCCATGGGAACTTTTACATCCACTTGAGAGAGCAGACGGGGCCTCAGTTTAACTTCTCATCCGAAAGACGGCACCTCTGACAATGCAGCACTCTCTCAGCACTGCACTGGGAGTGTCAGCCTAGCTGTTTTTGTGCTCAAGTCCCTGGAGTGGTACTTGAACCCACAACCTTCTGACTGAGAGGCGAGAGTGCTACCCACTGAGCCACGGCTGACACTTACACTAGGGCCACTACAATTGACCCGAGTACCCTGGGGCGTGGGAAAGGAAAATCCATTGTGGTTCTCTCTTCTGTTTATGTCCAGTAATTCCTGCTGGTAAAAGAAGAAAGACATGTATTAATATAGTGCCGTTCATGACCTCAGGACTTCCCAAAGCACTTTACAGCCAATGGAGTACTTCAGAAGTGTAGTCACCATTGCAACGTAGAAAAGGTGGCAGCCAATTTACATACACCTCTAAACCCTGCTGTTTTGGTCCCGTTAGTTGAGGGATAAATATTGGCCACGACACTGGGGAGAACTCCCTGGCTCTTGTTTTAAAATAGAACATAAGAACATAAATAAGAACATAAGAAATAGGAGCAGGAGAAGGCCATATGGCCCCTCGAGCCTGCTCCACCATTTGCTACGATCATGGCTGATCCGATCATGGACTCAGCTCCACTTCCCTGCCCGCTCCCCATAACCCCTTATTCCCTTATCGGTTAAGAAACTGTCTTATCTTGGTCTTAAATTTATTCAATCACCCAGCTTCCACAGCTCTCTGAGGAAGCAAATTCCACAGATTTACAACCCTCAGAGAAGAAATTTCTCCTCATCTCAGTTTTAAATGGGGGGCCCCTTATTCTAAGATCATGCCCCCCTAGTTCTAGTCTCCCCTATAGTGGAAACATCCTCTCTGCATCCAACTTGTCAAGCCCCCTCATAATCTTACACATTTAGATAAGCTAACCTCTCATTCTTCTGAATTCCCATTGTGCCATTAAATCTTTTAAGTCCACCGAGGATGGCAGACGGGGCCTCGGTTTAAGGTCTCATCCAAAAGACAGCATCTCCCTCAGTACTGCACCAAGTGGGACTTGAAGCAGTGACCTTGTGCCTCGGTGATGAGTGCGCTACCACTGAGCACTAGAATAACACGATTGTAATGTATTGATGTTGGATGTGGACGGTATCTTCTATTAATGCCAGAGTTGAAAGACCTGCAGGCATTCCCTATCTGTGCTCACACAAGTACAATGGTCACTTGGGTCAGGTACAGGTCAGGAGGGCAGCTAGTACCTACACCATAGGCAGTCCCTCGAAACGAGGATGACTTGCTTCCACAGCAAAAAAGGATGAGTTCACAGGTGTTTCAATGAAGGACCTAATATTCCACGTCCTGAACTACATAATGTAGGGTGGAAGATGCCTGTGTGTGGATTTTTTTAACGTGTGATGGCCGTTGCACACCAGCCACCACACGGGCTTGACAGAGCTAGGTCTTGGTCCAGTGGCAAGGATTAACCAAGACAACTGGAGACCTGCTCTGCTGCACGGACCCAGTGCGCACACATATCGCAGTGTGGGCTGGCCCGTGCTGCCCCTGGGCCCTCGCCTGTTCTGGCCCCGAACTCCTGCCTCCCCTGGGCCCCGATCACGTCCCTCTACAATCTCTCGCCGCTCCTTCGCCCCGACCTCGCCGATCCTGCTGTATCTACCCACGCTCCAATCACCGACTTGGTCGGGGCCATAAAAGGAGCGGCGGCCATGGGCAGGGTGGCGCCGTATCGCTGCAAGGTACAGCGCGAGCTGGTGCAGGAGAACGACGGTAGCGAAGAGGGACGTCATCAAGGTCCAGGTTGCTGATTGGAGAGCGGGAAGGTAGTACCTATATACTGAGGCCTTAGCTAATGCTTCGAGAAAATGGCAGGAAAATGTCTTTCATAGCTTATCCAGTGAAGGAAAACTCTTTCTTTCAAGATATAATAGGGTTAATGTATGTCCAAGGATACAGACACCTATTGACAAGAGTTGATGTCTGTCCCTTGATCGCTCCGTTGACTTTGGAATGGTTCTGATGAGTTAAGGTTTTGATCAGATAAGAACCCTATGTACAGCTCTAGTTAACATCAGGAATTCAGGCCTGAGTTAGTGATAAACATGCTCAGTGCTAAAAGTTAATTTGGATGTGTGTATTTCAGTGGTTTCAGTAGAAGCCCCAACCTTGAGTGAATAATGGGTGAGATTACACAAAGTAATGTTTTAATCTTCATTAAGGTACAAAGGGAAGGTTCTTGCTTAGCCTTCAGGGTTTAGAAGTTAGTTTTCAGAAGTTTAATGCAGAACTAAGTAAACGTTTGAAGGAGAGACAATGGTATTCCATTGTGTTTAAGCTTAGTTCATAGAAGAGTCAGACTATTTTTTAACAAGGAAGAAAATAACACATTCATGGACAAAAGCAAAATACTGCGGATGCTGGAATCTGGGAATCTGGAATAAAAACAGAAAATCCTGGAAATCTCAGCAGGTCAGGCCATAAAAGGAGCGAAGTATCCATAGATATTCTTTTGGCTAGTCTTTCGGATGAGATGTTAAACCGAGGTCCCGTCCGCTCTCTCAATTGGACGTAAAAGATTCCATGGTACTATTTTGAAGAGCAGGGGAGTTATCCCCAGTGTCCTGGCCAATATTTATCCCTCAATCAACATTACCAAAAAAGACAGATTTTCTGGTCATTATCACATTGCTGTTTGTGGGAGCTTGCTGTGCGCAAATTGGCTGCCGCTTTTCCCACATTACAACAGTGACTACACTCCGAAAGTGCTTCATTGGCTGTAAAGCGCTTTGAGACATCCGGTGGTCGTGAAAGGCGCTATATAAATGCAAGTCTTTTTTTTTCTTACGGTAATGCTACTCAACTGCCCTGACCTACCAATTGAGCATAAATCCTAAATTAGTGATGAATTCCATTTTTAGTTTTTGATTCTGTTTCTAATGATATCTCGTTCTTTCTTTCCAAAGGGGGAGTATGTGCTCTCTGTGCTCTTGGGCGATGAGCACACCGTCGAAGAGGATGTCACCCTCTATCTGTTGTTCTCCGGCTCGAGTCAGCGTCACTTAACCAGCACGCAGAGGGTCGACCAGAATACGTTGCAGACTGTTGCTCCTGGTAAGTGAGCGTGTTCTGGCGTTGATTTCCCCCCTCCCCCCCCCCCCCCCCCCCCCCGCCTGTCCCGATTACCCTTTGACACACGAGCTTCAGCAAGTAGAAAATGAACCGATTCAAGTTCGCACAATGAGGACGTTAAACCGTCGGTGACATCAACATTTCTGATGTGAGGCCCAACATGCTTCCGGCTGTTTGAGTGACCCTGCTTCAAAGCTGCTTCAGTGTGTCAGTGCTCGGCGCTCTAAGTGCAGTGTATTATATGGTCTGAGGAAATGATGTATTCCCGAATGAATTTCT
The DNA here is from genome assembly GCF_044704955.1 of Pristiophorus japonicus. NCBI lineage: Eukaryota > Metazoa > Chordata > Chondrichthyes > Pristiophoridae > Pristiophorus > Pristiophorus japonicus. Next base: position 25,331,130 of record NC_091993.1, read on the forward strand.
ATATAATAGCCTGGTCTTCACTGACATCATCATAAACAGTGTTAAATGAGCAATCATCGGACCGTTTCGATGTTCCTGATGATCTCAACTCGGTTTGAGCTCTGACCTCCTTCTCATTTATTCTCCTGCCAAGGAGCCTCTCCCCATCCTGTTCATCTTCTCGCACACTTACTTCATGGCTGATGATCTTCCCCTCCCTCCCTATTTTTTTTCCCTATTTATTTGTATTTTGTTAGAAAGCGTTGCCTGGTTTCATGAGCTATTTTGAAAGGGGAGGTGGGTGGGGGAGGATTCTGGTTCTTCATTGTACCACAGGCTGAGCTGTAGTAAGCAACGGGTGCAGTGTATCGAGCTGTGAAGGTAGTTGGTGTGTCCCCTGCAGCCTGGAAGACCCTGAAACGCTTCCCTCGCATAAAGTTTAGCTGTGCCTGCGCTTTGCTTTTCTTGTAGCATCGAAGACGACAAAATCTGGAGTCAGCAAAGGACAATCGGCCCATCAGCCCACTCCATTGAAGCCCATTGGATATTTAAGACTTGCATTTATATAGCGCCTTTCACGGCCTCAGGACATCCAAACATGCTTTACAGCCAAGGGCAATTAGGGATGGTTAATAAATGCCGACATTGCCATGACGTGCACATCCCATGAATCAATAAATAAAGTGTGTTTTTTTTTACAAAAAGTACTTCTTGAAGTATACTCATCAAGGCTCCCTTTAAGCTGCGCAATGGTGCAGCGATTTACAGGTCCCGTGCAGCCAGTTCAACGGAGTTCTAATGGCAAAAGCCATGCCTGAGCGGTAATTTGAACGGGCCGCTCAGCCCCTTAAAGGAGCCATGCGTGCAAAAAAAAATTGTCGGGAACATTGGTAGCCATTGTTGTAATGTAGGAAACATTTACTCTCAAACTCGCACACATCCACCACTTGTCAATCCCGTTCTTTAGGGAAAATATTTCCTTCCCTTACCCACCCTCAAAACAAATTATAAGAAGATAAGAACATAAGAATTAGGAACAGGAGTCGGCCATCTAGCCCCTCGAGCCTGCTCCGCCATTCAAAAAGATCAAGCAATGCTCTATTTCTTCCCCCCCCCCCCCCCCCCCAAAAGATGCTGATCCAATTCATTTTAAAGCTCTTAATTGACTCCGAGTCAACTATCTTCTCTGTCTAGCTCATTTGGAAGCCTAAGTTACAGATGGGAGAATTGGGGTGATATTGTCAAAAGCTGAAAACTTTTTCTGCTTGTATTGCTTATTAGCTTTCTTTCAAGGAAGCATGTTTAATGTTAAATAAACATACAGAAGATTTTCAGTGACTAATTCTGTAGGGATAACTGGCTTGCAATAGAATTGAGTCTCTTAACACCGATACGGGTACGATGGCCTCTCTCTGCGCTGTAAATTTCTGTGTTTCTATGTTAACGATCACAAATGCTTAGAATGAGGCAGTGTCAGCTGTCTCCTCCTCCCCTTCCCTCCTGACACTGTGCATGTTTGGCTCTCGCTCGACCCTGCACTCTGTAGCTTAACACAGGCCTGACACAAATGCCTTGTAATTGAAGCTTGCAGATCGGAGTATCTGGCAGTCCTGGAACATGGGCCGTTAGTCATTAAATAGGTGACATGAGCAGTTTTATCAGCTCGAGTCCATCCAAGGCCATTTCCCTCTAAATATCCGTTGGCTCTTATCTGAGCAGCACAAGAGTTTTTATTTAAACTCCGGCTGTGCGTTAGCACTGAGGTACTGGCTCGAGAAAAGTCTGTTGCATTCGAAAGTTAAAGTATGGTTAGGACACTGCTTTAAAGCAACGTTAAATCATTTTAGTAATAGCAATTTAATTCAATTATTTAATCTGTAAATACAGGCAAATACTTTTTTCTTTTTTCCCTTTATGGTGGGGTGCGATCTCATATCTGGTACCTCGCCCAAGTGAGAGCCTAGAGCACAGAGTGTTGGCAGGTTGTTCGATCATCAAGGCAGGAGAACCGAGCCCAGTCCTGACCGCCCAAATGCACACTTTCCAGCCGGGAGTCACTGGATACTGATCAAACCTGGAAACTCTACCCAACTTATGGCCCTCCCTCCCCCTGGTGCACTGGGGCTATTAATGCCCTCCCCCTGCAAAATAAGCAATTCGAAAGCCAGTTCAGCACAGACTTGGGACTGATCCAGGAAATTCCATTTTCACATTTTTCTAACTCTTGCACTTTGACTAGAAAGCTGCTGTATAATTTCCGTACTAGGCTGTAACTGCATTCTCTGGTTGGTGCAGTGAGGATTATTGATTTAATATTTCATGTCGGCTTTTATTACTGTTCGAAGGCCTGTATTTTTCATGGTTTTTTTCCCCCAGTTATTTCTTAGCATCAAAAACTAGGGGAGAATTAAGGGGGGAAATTGGAGCCCAAAAAGTGGATAAACTTAGAAAAAAAATCTGGAAAAAAAGTCTGTTAATTTTAACATCTCTCAACCTCAGCAAAACAGACAAGGGATTAATGTGGTACAAGGATACTAAATGGCAATTATTAATTACAGCATTAACAGACATGTTTGTGAGCCTCAATGGCAGTTTCAAAAGTAATTTTACAATCTCAAAATACGTTTTCAGCAGTAAGGTATGTTAATGGTATTTGCGAATGGACTGTGCACTCTAAAATGTTGACGGCTAAAGCTAATGTATCGCATCAACACCCTTGTATCAGGGTGTTAGTTGTGGCTCTGGGCAGCATTTTCGCGTCTCGGGCGAAAGGTCATGGGTTCATGTCCCACTCGAGAATTGAGCACAAAATTCTAGGCTGATACTCCAGTGCCATCTATTCGATGAGACATTAAACTTGCTCTCTCAGTTGGTGTAACAGATCTCATGGCACTAAAAGAAAGAAAGACTTGCATTTATATAGCACCTTTCACAACCACTGGATGTTTCTAAGCGCCAATTAATTACTTTTGGAGTGTAGTCACTGTTGTAATTGGGAAACACGGCAGCCAACTTGCGCACAGCAAGCTCCCACAAACAGCAATGTGATGATGACCATATAATCTGTTTTTGTTATGTTGATTGAGGGATAAATATTGGCCAGGACGCCTGAGAGGGCAGACAGGACCTTGGTTTAACGTCTCATCCGAAAGACAGCACTTCTGAAAGTGCAGCACACTCAGCACTGCACTAGAGTGTCAGCCTAGATTTTTTTTTTTTTTGTGCTCAAGTTCCTGGAGTGGGACTTGAACCCACCACCTTCTGACTCAGAGGCGGGAGTGCTACCCACTGCGCCACAGCTGACACTATTCGAAGAAGAGCAGGAAAGTTCTCCCCGGTGCCCTGGTCAGCATTTATCCCTCAATCAATATCACTAAAAAAAAGATTATCTGGTGATTATCACATTGCTATTTGTGGGAGCTTGCTGTGCGCAAATTTTAAAATCATATATACCTGCAGTTACAAGGACTGAAAAAGTTTATAAAATGTAATTTTGCAATATGGGCTTATGAACAGTATAATTGAGATCATTGTATCACTATCACTAAAGAAATAGTACTCGGTAAAATAATGGGACTAAAGGTGGACAAGTCCCCTGGACCTGATGGTTTACATCCTAGGGTCATAAAAGAAGTGGCTGCAGAGATAGTGGATGCATTGGTTATAATCTACCAAAATTTCCTGGATTCTGGTGAGGTCCCATTGAATTGGAAAACCGCAAATGTAACGCCCCTAATTAGAAAAGGAGGCAGACAGAAAGCAGGAAACTATAGACCAGTTAGACTATCATCTGTCGTTGGCAAAATGCTGGAGTCCATTCTTAAGGAAGTAGTAGCAGGACATTTGGAAAATTCCATGATTCAATCAAGCAGAGTCAACATGGTTTTATGAAAGGGAAATCATGTTTGACAAATTTGCTGGATTTCTTTGAGGATGTAACGCACAGGGTGGATAAAGGGGAACCAGTGGATGTGGTGTATTTGGATTTCCAGAAGGCATTCGATAAGGTGCCACATAAAAAGTTACTACACAAGACAAAAGTTCACGGGGTTGGGGTAATATATTAGCATGGATAGAGGATTAGTTAACTGACAGAAAACAGACAGTTGGGATAAATGGGTCCTTTTCCGGTTGGCAAAGAGTAACTAGTGGGGTGCCGCATGGATCGGTGCTGGAGCCTCAACTATTTACAATCTGTATTAATGACTTGGATGAAGGGACCGAGTGTAATGTAGCCAAGTTTGCTGATGATACAAAGATGGGTGCGAGAGCAAATTGTGAGGAGGACAAAAGAAATCTGCAAAGAGATATAGACAGGCTAAGTGAGTGAGCAAAAATTTGACAGATGGAGTATAATGTGCGAAAATGTGAAGTTATCCACTTTGGCAGAAAAAATAGAAAAGCAAATTTGATTTAATTGTTGAACAATTGCAAAGTGCTGCAGTACCGAGGGACCTGGGGGTCCTTGTGCATGAAACATAAAAAATTAGTATGTAGGTACAGCAAGTAATCAGGAAGGCAAATGGAATGTTGGCCTTTATTGCAAGGGGGATGGAGTATGAAAGCAGAGAAGTCCTGCTACAACTGTACAGGGTATTGGTGAGGCCACACCTAGAGTACTGTGTACAGTTTTGGTCTCCATATTTAAGGAAGGATATACTTGCATTGGAAGCTGTTCAGAGAAGGTTCATTAGGTTGATTCCGGAGAGTAAAGGGTTAACTTATGAAGATAGGTTAAGTAAGTTGGGCCTATACTCATTGGCGTTCAGAAGAATGAGAGGTGATCTTATCGAAACATATAAGATGATGAGGGGGCTCGACAAGGTGGATGCAGTGAGGATATTTCCACTCATAGGGGAAACTAAAACTAGGGGGCATAGTCTCAGAATAAGGGGTCGCCCATTTAAAACTGAGACGAGGAGGAATTTCTTCTGAGGTTGGAAAACTCTGGAATTCTCTGTCCCGGAGAGCTGTGGAGGCTGAGTCATTGAATATCTTTAAGGCAGAGATAGATTTTTGAGCGATAAGGTAGGGTTATGGGGAGTGGGCAGGGAAGTGGAGCTGAGTCCATGATCAGATTGGCCATGATATTAAATGGCGGAGCAGGCTCGAAGGGCCAAAAGGCCTTTTCCTGCTCCTATTTCTTATGTTCTTATGTATCCCATTTGTTCATAAGATAGCTGTAGTTGTTGTAGCTGTAGTTAAACAATGACTCTCTTTCAAAATTATCATCTTTGTTTTAAAATTTTCCATGGCCTCACCCCTCTCTATCTCTGTAATCTCCTCCAGCCCCACAACCCCCCCGAGATGTCTGCGCTCCTCTAAATCTGCCCTCTTGAGCATCCCTGATTATATTCGCTCAACCATCGGCCATGCTTTCTGGTGCCTGGGCCCCAAGCTCTGGAACTCCCTGCCTAAACCCCTCCATCTCTCTACCTCTCTTTTCTCCTTCAAGAAGCTCCTTAAAACCCACCTCTTCGACCAAGCTTTTGGTCACCTGCGCTAATTTCTCCTTATGTGGCTCGGTGTCAAATTTTTAAATCTCCTAATACTCCTGTGAAGCGCCTTGGGACATTTCACTACGTTAAAGGTGCTATATAAATGCAAGTTGTTGTTGAGGCTCCTCAGTGTGTGGCCTGACATTAGACACGATGGATCTGAGTTGTGGTCAGAAAATGATGATACATTTCAGAAGAATACCACTATTTACCAATTCACCGGCGATTGGTTTAAAAAAAATACCTGAATATAAAAGTCCTTATTCAGCTGTTGCTTTCACAAACCTACGGGGAATTTTCGCACAGGTGCAGAGCGGTGGAGAGGTATCTCCCGAGACTGCGAGCTTCATAGTTTTCTTTTGCTTTCTCCCGAACTTTAACAGGTCATCGAATTTCCTTGCTGTATGCAAACTATTCCAGCTGCTGGTGCTCTGTTACCAGTGGAATGGCAGAGAGAGAAGCTGTGGAAATGGAGTTTTAAAATCGGAATTTGTATTCCACCTGTCAGCGTCGTGTCCTTTGCAGCAGTGAGTTACGCCGCTGCCATTCTGTGGATCTGCCGGGTGCTTGCGTATTACGGCGGTTTGCGGAGAGCAGCGCACTCCAGCTGACCAGTTTCTACTGTTTACACTTCTCTCCTCAAACCAGGCGGGGGCAGAAGTGAATTGGGCAGCAGCTCTTGCAACCCACATGAAAATTGGCCTCCGTCGGCATTGGAACAAATGCAAACATCGAGTTTATGTTAGCATTTGGAGCCCCGAGAGAACTGTGTATTTTGTTGCCTGCAGTTTTTCAATGCAAAAATGGCGTTTAATGCTAAATCTTTTTTTTGAAACTGGCACCTGGTGCTGTTCTTTCTGGTTACATCTTCCTCCCCACCGATCCAAGATGGTGTTCAACTATTTTGCCAAGTGCTGAATCTGCTGTGTTGGCTTCTTCAACAGCACCTCCCAAACCCGCAACCTCCACCACCTCGAAGGTCAAGGGCAGCAGGCGCATGGGAACACCACCTGTAAATTCCCCTCTCAGTCACACACCATCCTGACTTGGAACTATATCGGCCGTTCCTTCATCGCCGCTGGGTCACAATCCTGGAACTCCCTCCCTAACAGCTCTGTGGGAGCACCTTCACCACACGGACTGCAGCGGTTCAAGAAGGCCGGGTCATTGAATATATTTAAGTTGGAGATGGACAGATTTTTTGAACGATGAGGAAGTCGAGGGTTACGGGGAGCGGGCAGGGAAGTGGAGTTGAGGCCAAGATCAGATCAGCCACGATCTTATTGAATGGCGGAGCAGGCTCGAGGGGCCAGATGGCCTACTCCTGCTCCTATTTCTTATGTTCTTATGTAAGGCGGCTCACCACCACTTTCTGAAGGGCAGTTGGGGATGGGTAATAAATGCCGGCATTTGCCAGCGATGCCCACATCCCGGAACACACACACACAGAATGTTTTGAGATTTAACCCAACAAGGATCTGCATTAACATTTCTAGTCACAAGCTTTGAGGTGATCCCGTGTGTTTGGGAGTTGTAATGCAGTGCTAAAGCTCACTGAATGGCCCCTGGATTAAAGACTGCTAGACTGCACTGCCTCAAAATCTGTTATGCATTTTGGGAGGAAGAATGAGGAGAGGCAATATAAACGAAATGGTACAATTTTAAAGAGGGTGCAGGAACCAAGACCTAGTGATTCACATATTCAAATCTTTGAAGGTGGCAGGGCAAGTTGATAAAGCTGTTTTTTAAAAAAAGCATATAGCTTTATAACTAGAGGCATAGAGTACAAAAGCAAGGAAGTTATGCTAATCCTTTATCAATCATTGGGTAGGCTGCAGCTGGAGTCTTGTGTCCAATTTTAGGCATCACACTTTAGGAAGGATGTTAAGGCTTTGGGGAGGGTGCGGAGGAGATTTACCAGAACGATACCAGGAATGTAGGACTTCAGTTATATGGGAGGACTGGTGACATTAGAAACTGAGATTGTTCTGAGTGCAGAGAAGGTTAAGGGGAGATTTAATGGAAGTGCTCAAAATTCTGAGGGGTTTTGATCGAGTAAATAAGGAGGGTCAGTAACCAGAGGACACAGATGTAAGATAATTGGCAAAAGAACCAGAGGAGAAATTATTTTAAATAGCAAGTTATGATCTGGAATGCACTGCCTGAAAGGGTGGTGCAAACAGTAACTTTCACAAGGGAATTGGATATATATTTGAAAAGAAAAAGTTAGCAGGACTATGGGGAGAGAGCAGGGACTAATTGGATAGCTCTTTCAAAGAGCCAGCAATGAAACGATGGGCTGAACAACCTCCTTCTGCGCTACAATATTCTTTGATTCTATGAAAATAAAAGGAAAGGCCAAGATGCTAGTTGTGGGAATTTTTTTTGTGAAGACCTTAAGGTGGGTTCCCCGCTCAGGCCTGAGTAAAAATGGCAGTCGGGTCTCAATGATGTCATTGGGCCGCAACATGCCGAGGTAAAGAAGGACCCTCTTGGCTCTGGGTGGGTGTCTGTGCTGCCTGCTCAGGGGAGCAGGTTAAAATTGCAGATGGTGCGATCATGGCGGCTTTCGGTAAGTTAAGTGCCTGGGCGATTTTTAACTGCCCGCCTGCCAGGTTTCTGCTGAGCGAGTAGGGTTAAAATCGTCCTCTGCATGAATTTCCTGCTGTGTGAGCAGCCCCTCCAACGTGAAAGTAAGATTTTTCTTTTTCCGTTTGACTTTATTTTTTGTCGTATGATAATTTGAGCCTCGCCAGCCCATCTGATTTAGGTCCATTTATTTTATTGTACTCAATAATGTGACTGACCCCAATCTAAGTGTCTGTGTTTTTACAAAGAACAGCAGGAAAGGAAATTGGGCAAAGTTAAACTGTACTTGACCTTTTTGGAAGCTAGAAATTAATGGAATTCCTTTGACAGAATCTGGATTCCAGCGGCCGATTTTAACCTTTAAACCTGCATAATAAACAGGGGCTTCATTACTGAGTGCAAAAAGTTCTGTCATTTTGAAATATATTCCTGCTGGAGGAGAACGCGGTTGTCCCGAGTTTATATTGGCCTTTCCCTTTGTTCATTTGGAGGCCGGTTTGGAAAATAGAGACCTGATATTCTGCCAATGTGGCCGCCTCTGTTTTCCAAATGTTTTCAAACAGTTTTCCTCAGAAAATGAAGCAGTCCATGCCAGCATGCAGCAAGACCTGGACGACATTCACACTCGGGCTGAAGAGTGGCAAATAACATTCACGCCACACAAGTGCCACGCAATGATAAGAACATAAGAAATAGGAGCAGGAGTAGGCACCTCAAGCCTGCTCCACCATTTAATACGATCATGGCTGATCCGATCATGGACTCAGCTCCACTTCCCTGCCCGCTCTCCATAGCCCCTTATTCCCTTATCGTTTAAGAAACTGTCTATTTCTGTCTTAAATTTATTCAATGTCCCAGCTTCCACAGCTCTCTGAGGCAGCAAATTCCACAGATCCACAACCTTCTGAGAGAAGAAATTTCTCCATCTCAGTTTTAAATGGGTGGCCCCTTACTCTAAGATCATGGCCTCTAGTTCTCGTCTCCCACATCAGTGGAAACATCCTCTCTGCATCCACCTTGTATGTTTCAATAAATTTACACCTCCTTCTTCTGAATTCCAATGAGTAGAGGTTCAACCTACTCAACCTTTCCTCATAAGTCAACCCCTCATCTCAGGAATCAACCTTGTGAACCTTCTCAGAACTACCTCCAAAGCAAGTTTTTCGTTTCTTAAATATGGAAACCAAAACTGCACGCAGTATTCCAGGTGTGGCCTCACCAATACCCTGTACAACTGTAGCAAAACTTCCCTGCTTTCATACTCCATCCCCTTTGCAATAAAGGCCAAGATTCCATTGGCCTTCCTGATCACTTGCTATACCTGCATACTATCCTTTTGTGTTTCATGCACAAGTACCCCCAGGTCCCGCTGTACTGCAGCATTTTGCAATCTTTCTCCATTTAACTAATAACTTGCTCTTTGATTTTTTTTCTGCCAAATGGCATGACTTCACACTTTCGAACATTATACTCCATCTGCCAAATTTTTGCCCACTCACTTAGCCTGTCTATGTCCTTTTGCGGATTTTTTGTATCCTTCTCGCACATTGCTTCTCCTCCCATCTTTGTATCGTTGCCAAACCTGGCTACATTACACTCAGTCCCTTCCTCCTAGTCATTAATATAGATTGTAAATAGTTGGGGTCCCAGCACTGATCCCTGCAGCACCCCACTGGTTACTGATTGCCAACCAGAGAATGAACCATTTATCCCTACTCTCTCTTTTCCAATCCTCTATCCATGCTAATATATTATCCCCAACCCCGTGAACTTTTATCTTGTGCAGTAACCTTTTTATGTGGCACCTTATCAAATGCCTTCTGGAAGTCCAAATACACCACATCCACTGGTTTCCCTTTATCCACCCTGATCGTTACATCCTCAAAGAATTCTAGCAAATTTGTCAAACATGACTTCCCCTTCATAAATCCATGCTGACTCTGCCTGACCGAATTTTGCTTTTCCAAATGTCCTGCTACTGCTTCTTTAATAATGGATTCCAACATCTTCTCAACCACAGATGTTAGGCTAACTGGTCTATAGTTTCCTGCTTTTTGTCTGCCTCCTTTTTTAAATAGGGGTGTTACATTTGCAATTTTCCAATCTGCTGGGACCTCCCCAGAATCCAGGGAATTTTGGTAAATTATCTCCAACAAGTGAGAGTCTAACCACCTCCCCTTGATATTCAACAGCATTAACATCACCGAATCCCCCACCATCAACATCCTAGTGGTCACCATTGACCAGAAACTTAACTGGACCAACCATATAAATACTGTGGCAACAAGAACAGGTCAGAGGCTGGGTATTCTGCGGCAAGTACTTTATCTTCTGACTCCCCAAAGCCTTTACACCATCTGGCCTGACCCTGCGATCCACCACCCCCCCACCCCGGGGCCATGATCTCTCTGCCTCACTCCCAACCCCAAGCCAGTCAGCCCCGATATCCCCTCGCTCTCAGTACCTGTACCATCCAATTTAACGTGAGCACCCCTCGTCTGGAAAAATCTCGTTATCCAGAACAGGCCAGGTCCTGAGGGTTCCGGATAAGGGAGATTCAACCTGTATGACCATGCACAGGGAGAAGCAACCGTACCAAGGACTGGTATCGCAGGAATTTGATTCTGCTCATTGCTATGAACAGAGAAAAGCTTGAGGTTCTTGTGGGCAAGACATAGATGTAATGTATTTGCTTCATGGGTTCTTTGCTTAAGAATTCATAGCAACACATTTCTATTAAGAACTATTTGGTTTATTAATAAAGGTTTAACAATCACACTACACATTACCAGTTCATCCACTAGGCTCACAACTGCATACCTCATCGTGGATGAACTAGACACAACTGACTGGGGTTTTATTGAGTCTTGCGAACATCACGTGACTGGCTAAGCCACTCCTAATCCAACAGCTCTGCAAACCAGTGAGCATACGTTACAGTAGGTTACCTCTAAATTAATGCTTGCTGCAACAACCTTGGTTCAGTGATTGTTGGTGGCCTCTGCATTTTGCACTTACTCATGCAAGTATCATTTGAAAGAAACTGCTTCTCTGCAAAGTGTGAGGCTTTGCTTGTTGGTATTCTGGGTGGAATTTTTCAGTAGGATATTGAGAAGCTGTTGCAACAGCTCTTGGTTCCTGGCATAACCCGCTGCTCATGTGATTCTGCAGCAGCCATGATCTTGGTTTGAGAGCCAAGGAGAGGGAAGCACTTGAAACCCTCTCTGACCAGAAGTGCCAAGAACATATTTCAAAGGTTGTGTATTTGTGGCTTGATTGCTTGAATAATTTCAGAAACAGAACTAAAGCAACATTGACAAAAATGTTAACTTTTGAACTATTCCCTAACCATTATTTCAGTGATATATTTTTCTAACAGTTTTAATTAAAGATCTTTTTCAATGTAACTTTTAAGATAATGGAGGGTAACCGAGTAGGAACACAAGAACATAACATAAGAATATAAGGAAATGAGCTTTCGACCACATATCCGCAGCGTAACTAAGACCGCCTATTTCCACCTCCGTAACATCGCCCGTCTCTGCCCCTGCCTCAGCTCATCTACTGCTGGAGCCCTCATCCACGCCTTTATTACCTCTAAACTTGACTACTCCAACGCACTCCTGGCTGGCCTCCCACATTCTATCCTACGTAAACCAGAGGTCATCCAAAGCTCTGCTACTGTGTCCTAACTCGCACCAAGCCCCGCTCGCCCATCACTCCCTGTGCTCGCTGACCTGCATTGGCTTCCGGTTAAACAACGCCTCGATTTTAAAATTCTCATCCTTGTGTTCAAATCCCTCCATGGCCTCGCCCCTCCTTATCTTTGTAATCTCCTCCAGACCCACAACCCCCCTGAGATATCTGCGCTCCTCTAAATCTGCCCTCTTGAGCATCCCTGATTATAATCGCTCAACCATTGGTGGCTGTGCCTTCTGTTGCTTCGGCACCAAGCTCTGGAACTCCCTCCCCTAAACCTCTCTACCTTTCTACCTCTCTTTCCTCCTTCAAGACGCTCCTTAAAACCCACCTCTTCACCTGCGCTAATTTCTCCTTGGCTCAATGTAAATTTTTTTACAAAAATCTCATCATACGCTTTAAATCTCATAATCCTGTGAAGTGCCTTGGGACTTTTCACTATGTTAAAGGCAAGTTGTTGTTGATTTGTGCGTGGGTTCTGATGAAAGATCACCGATCTGGAACGTTAACGCATTTTCTCTGTTCTCAGATGCTGCCTGACCCGCTGAGTTATTCCAGCAATTTCTGTTTTTATTTTAGGAAGATTTGACTTGTTCGCTATTTGTAGCAGAATCATAAATGCTCTTTTTTGTAAATTCATTTACAGTTTAGCTACAAATAATATGCTTGCATTCATGCAGCACTCTGTTACGCCAAAGCACTTCACACAATGAAGAACTGTGGGCAAACCTCCAGTTCCTGTGTGTTTTTGGGTTAAGTTATACTGCAGCCTAATCAAAGCTGAAGTGATGCAAGGCTTGACAAATCAGTAACAAGGGAGCTCAGACTCTGAATTCTGATTCCTAAAGGGGAGGTTGGAAGCAGAGTTTTCACAAGAGAGTTAGTGGAATATAGAGTGCTTTGCCAGAAGTGACTTTTGAGTCAGAGTCTGTTGCATCACTTAAAGGGAATTGGATAAGCATTTGAAAGGGAAGGAAAGGGGAATGGGATTTGTGTCGATAGCTTTGGTTGAAGAGTTGGCACAGGCACAATGGTAGGAAAGGCCTCCTCCTGTGCAAGCAATACTTGCATTTACATAGCATCTTTCACGACCACTGGACGTCTCAAAGCGCTTTACAGCCAATGAAGTACTTTTGAAGTGTAGTCACTGTTGTAATGTGGGAAACGCAGCAGTCAATTTGCGCACAGCAAGCCTCCACAAACAGCAATGTGATAATGAGCAGATAATCTGTTTTTATTATGTTGATTGAGGGATAAATATTGGCCAGGACACCGGGGAGAACTCCCCTGCTCTTTGAAATAGTGCCATGAGAGCAGACGGGGCCTCGGTTTAACGTCTCATGGTGGGGTGTGGCTAGTTGCTTGTTTTACATACTGCCCGATCTTACTCTCCATCAAAATTAATTGAGGGTAAAATCAAGTGTCGTGTATAGAAGACGTCCAACCCAAAGCCATCTGTTTTCTGCCCACCGGGCTAGGTTAACCGAAGTTTATAGTGTCAGCCAGTGGCTCAGTGGGTAGCACTCCCGCCTTTGAGTCAGAAGGTTGTGGGTTCAAGTCCCACTCCAGGCACTTGAGCACATAAATCTAGGCTGACACTCCAGTGCAGTGCTGAGGGAGTGCTGCACTGTCGGAGGTGCCGTCTTTCGGGTGAGCTGTTAAACCGAGGCCCCGTCTGCCCCCTCAAGTGGACGTAAAAGATCCCATGGCGCTATTTCGAAGAAGAGCAGGGGAGTTATCCCAGGTGTCCTGGCCAATATTTGTCCCTCCATCAACTTCGCAAAAAAACTGGTCAACTGTGCGCAAATTGGCTGCCGTGTTTCCTGCATTGCAGCACTCCCTACTCTTTCAAAGTACTTCATTGGCTGTAAGGTGCTTTGGGGCGTCCTGAGGTTGTGAAAGGCTCTATAGAAATGCAAGTTTCTTTCCTTTCTCTTATAAAATTGTCCCCACAGTTAATAAAAATGCGTTGAAAGCAGCGCGAAGTATCCAAGGCTTTAAACGATTAATTATTTTCTGTTTCCAGGGAGAGGTGCTTTGCTTATTTTTAAGCCAGCATATGTTATGAATGAATGACCCATGTCTGTTGTTGACCAGCTGTACTGGAGCAAAACCAACAACCGTTACAATAGAAATGGGATTAGATTTAACTCTAGTTTTCAAACTTGGCAGTGCATAATCTGGAAATATTGATGCACTCAAAACCCCCCTCCCCACCAATCGTTCTAACTTCCACACCACAGTGTCAGCTACTCGAAGGGAAACCATTATGGGAGAATTTTATGCAGAAATAATGTTAATAAAGCAACAAATGCAAAATGAAAGATTTTTTAAATAGAATTTTCAACATCACTATATTATCGCATTATGCTGTGTGCAAATTGGCTGTCGTGTTGCTTGCATTACAACAGTGACTACACTCCAAAAGTACTTCATTGGCTGTAAAGCACTTGTAGACGTTTGGAGGTCAGGAAGGACGCTGTATAAATGCAAGTTCAGTTCAGATAATCGTGTTTCGTGTTGTGTGATGTCTATGCACAGGTGAATAGAAATCTCATGACCTCATATTCCCCCCCCCCCCCCCCCCCCAACCTCAGTTTGGATCCCAGTTTGAAAATTTAGCGTTAAGTGCACAAACTGTAATACCTTGGCACAGCAGCTGTCCAATTGTTGCTCTCTGCAATGCTGATGCACTCTGGGAAATGCTAGCATGCCCCATGAAACGAAAATTCTGCTGCTTCTATTTTCCGTCAAGTGACAATTACATGGTTCAGAGGTCATCCGATCCAATGATTAATGTGCATTAGAATGGTGTCCATTTCAAAGACCATTTATATATATATATTTTTAAATGAGCTCGTACAGTTGCCAGTGTGTAGAATGATACTCTAGTTGATGTGAATTTTGTTTTCGGGCAGATTCCTGAAAGCTTTTTATTTTAAAATGTCAGTTTTATAAACGACCCTCATTCTGAGGAAAAATGTGGCCTTGTTTTCAGAACTACAATCTGTATTTTTAGTTTTTTTTTCTTCCCTCTCCAACCTTTCCCCGTTTAAGAAACTCTGCCTCGTCATGCACCATTCCCTTTCTGAAACGAGAGCTTCCAAGCTGCGTATCTTGTTGTCTAGCTGGTTGCTAATAACCCAGCCTGACAGCGGCACTGAAGGACCTGTTTGTGTTTTTCTCTTCTCTCCCTGTTGAGCAGTTGATCCTCTGTTGACCAACTCACCCTGACAGCCAGGTTGAATTGGGAGTCTGTTATGTGGCACAGTGTGTTCACCAGTGCATTGCCTTTCTTTAACAGTGTGTTGGCGTATTAAATTCCACAGGCTATTTTCTCAATACTTGCCTTCCTTTTTTGATTTTCTTTCCGTCTCTAAATTTCACTCCTCTTCCCCCGATGATGATGTCTCCTTTTCTCGTGTGTGGTTTCACCGGTGATGCTCACCTCTGGTACCTTGCCTGTATAGTGCTATTCAGGTGTGAATCCTGGTGGTGAGTCTGGGCATGCTTTTTGACCCATGGGGCAGGGAGCGGTGCCTCATTGCTCAACCCAGTCTTGTCTTTTTTCATCATATTCGCACGTGCGCTTCCAGCGGTGATCACTGAATAGCAGTCAGGTGGGATTGCTTTATTCATTAACGGGATGCAGGCGTCGCTGGCTAGGCCGGCATTTATTGCCCATCCCTAATTGCCCTTGAGAAGGTGGTGGTGAGCCGCCGCCTTGAACCACTGCAGTCCGTGTGGTGAAGGTACTCCCACAGTGCTGTTGGGGAGGGAGTTCCAGGATTCTGACCCAGCGACGATGAAGGAACAGTGATATATTTCCTGGCCAAAATTCCCCTTTCCCAAATGAAAGAAGCTCTGGCTAATTGTAGCAACCCTTACCGCAGCCCTAGTTGAGATTAGCTAACTCAGCCCAGACCAGGGATCAAATTTGGGATCTTCTTTAATTGAATAAACTTACTGAGCCATTGAAAGAGGAATTAGTTCCCTTTTTCTTTAGCTGTTCCTCCTCATTCCCTTGGGTCTTGTAATATTGCGCATTGCACACAGTCCTCGGTTGAGAAACTGGGCAGATAGCTGGTGCTCCAAGATCTCCACTGTTATCACTCGCAAATCTGCCCGGTCGGAGGTGAAGGATCAGCGTTTCCCATTTGATTCCATCTGTGGGATGAAGCACAGTGCTTCTGCATTGTACAGCCTTGTGTTGGTTTCCTGGCATCAGTACCCCACTGTGTTGGGGGATGTAGCGATTAATCCTATCCTACACACACAAGCACGCAACACAGCGGGGGCTCCAACACGTTAATAAAACAATCTTTGTTTTCACTTGTTTTGTTAATCTTTCGTACAATGCGAGGATTTCTGTTCTTCAGTTTCCATGGATTCTTTCCTCCCCCGGCTTTGGAGAAGCTAGATAGGCAAGCTGCTGCCAGACTTCATCTGTCCATGCAGTCCCTACCTGTCCATTTCAGCCCTTTAACAATGTTTTCCCCTCCCCTACCAGTCCATAGCGGGCGAGGGGTCCTTGTTGGCCGAGCCAGAATCATTGCAGGTCAGGAGATGCTGAAGGCTTGCAAGGAAGGGTGGGGTGAGATACTACGATTGGTATGGTAGTGCTATACTGGACGAGTAATCCAGAGGTCCGGACTAATATTTCAGCGAATGTAAGTTCACATCCCACCATAGCAGCTTGAGAGTTTGAATTCAGTTTATAAATAGACAATAATAAACTCTGGAAATAAAAAGTTGGAATCAGTAAAAGTGACCCAGAAACTGTCTGATGTGTTTAAAATAAAAAATGACTTGTCACTTTGCCGTCCATGCCAGGTCTGGCCTATATGTGACTCCAGTTCCCACATCACGTGGTTGACTCTTAAACCTTCTCAGCAGTTTGGGATGGGCAATAAACACTGGCCTTGCCAGTGACGCACACATCTGGAGAACGAATAAAAAAAGATGCAAGTAAAGAATAATGTTGGGCAGAATCTTTTTATTTGGCATTGTAGTGTTCAGAAATCTAGATGAAGGGTTGAGGCCCTGAATGCAGGAGACCACCCCAGTGAAGATTGAAAAGAGTAAAAGAGAAGATCAGTGGGGTAGTGTTTAAATGATATTCAGTTTGGGTTTTGAAATTCTGTATGTTATAGAGGAAGGGAAAATGGAAGGAGATGAGCATTGCACTTTTAAGCCCCTGGGAAGTGCCGCGTTTCAGGAAGAGCTGTTGCAATTAATCTTGATTTCAATTAGGCGAACATGCACAGAGGCCTTTACCTTGTCAAGTGAGGAACTGTGTTATGTACAGCTCCCTGTTTATACTCGAGTAGCAAATTTGAGCAGAAATGTGTCTTGAATTGAGCTTGCTTGTTTCAGAAGCAATTTTGTCTGCACTTCTCAGAAGTGAAGTGCATGCAAAGCAGAAAATCCTTTGTCCCACATCTTTGACCAGATCACGGGATGGGAATACAAATGCTTGGCTTGTTGAGTACCAGCATCAGAATTGGATATGCCAGCAGCATGCAAGCTCAAAACAATTGCTTTTCTGATCGCTGTCCTGATTAGCTGCTATTGAAACTGTTTAATGGACGTGAGTTGGTTTCATAAATTACCTGCTCCTTGTTCCTTTAATTGCTTTTTCTACAACAGGTCTTCGCTGCATTTTACCTGTTTTATATTCATTGTCTCTTCATTTTGGTCTCATTTTTGCTGCTCCAGAATTGACTCTTTTCATCTACCAGACACCAGAAATGCGTGTGTATACATATCAGGAAAGGATGAACACGCTGGGTCTCTTTTCTCTTGGGGGGGGGGGGGGGAAAGAAGGCTGAGGGGTGATCTAATAGAGGTCTTTAAAATGATGAAAGGTTTTGATAGAGTGGATGCAGAGAGAGTGTTTCCACTTGTGGGGAAGAGCATAACTAGAGGCCATCAATATAAGATCGTCACCAAGAAATCCAATCGGGAATTCAGGAGAAACTTCTTTACCCAGAGAGTGGTGAGAATGTGGAACTCGCTACCACAGGGAGTGGTTGAAGCGAATAGTATCGATGCATTTAAGGGAAGCCTGGACAAGCATATGAGGGAGAAGGGAATAGAGGGTTATGCTGATAGATTTCGATGAGGAAAGACTGGAGGAGGCTCGAGTGGAGCATAAACGCCGGCATGGACTGGTTGGGCCGAATGGCCTGTTTCTGTGCCGTATATCCTGTGTAATCCTACGTAATCACTATTTTGATTCCTCTGAATCTTTCAGCCAGCTTTTCTTTTATTATTCATTCACGGGATGTGGGCGTTGCTGGCAAGGCCGGCATTTATTTCCCATCCCTAGCTGGATCCAAAACACATTGCCTCAAGCATTGATTAACTTGGGGAAATATTTTTTTTTAAATTGCACCTTTTGTATTCTCCATAATTTGTGTTTCTTTTTTTCTCTTTGCAGCTCACAACTGCTGTGAGACGGTTAAAGTTGTGCTGTGTGCCTCCAAGGAAGGATTTCCCATCTCTGTATTGGCAGAAGAAAATTTTCAGTATGTACAGAATGCTGCGTTCGACATGGCACAGTTCCTGGTGAGCAGTGCTGGATCTCAAGAAGCACTCAACGCCATTCGGATAATAGATAACTTCCGCGTATCCTCCAACAATGTGGCGCTGCTGGATAAAAATCTGACTTTGGAGGTGCAGCATTTGGTGCTGCCCCCCACCTGGAATGTCCTGGGACCAGACACCAAGCTGCCAGGTAGGGACTGAGCACTGGTTCAACAGCTGATTCATTGGTCTACCACCACAACATAGGAAGAGTCGGCAGCCATTCAGCCCCGCGAGCCTGTTCCGCCATTCAATGAGTTCATGGTTGATCTGCAGCCTAACTCCCAACTTGGCTCCACATCCTTTGGCCAGCAGAAATTTATTGATCTCCGATTTAAAATTTAATATGTAGAGTTAGGTCACAGATCAGCCATGAGCTCATTGAATGACGGAGCAGGCTCGAGGGACTGACTGACCTCCTCCTGTTCCTATGTTCCTAAAATGATTGATTGAGCTAGGATCTGTTGCTATTTGTGGGAGAGAGTGCTACACTTCTACTCTCCTGAGTGACTTGGCTCTGATTTTAAGGTCGTGTCCCATTGTCCGAGACTCCCTCACCAGCGGGAAAAATTTCTCCCTGTCTATCCTTTCAAAATCCTAAAAACTTCGATCAAATCACCCCTTAACCTCTATTCCAGGGAACACGAGCCTAGTTCATGTAATCTCTCCTCATCATACTTCATTAATTATTTGTTCCGGGGTTGCATAATTTCTTTGAGATCATTGCAGTTCCTGATTGAAGAGTTTCATCTGGTTCTGACCTTGACCTTAGTGCACGATTCAAAATTGGCATCAAGAGGCACGGTGAAACAGCTTTGTTCAGGCCTTATGATGTGCTTTGCTTGTCTCCTGGATGAATCCTGCATCAACTACAACTGGAAGGTTTAGAGGGGAGTGGAAGGATTAGAGGGGAGTTGAGGAGAATTGTTTACACCCAGAGAGTGGTGGGGGTCTGGAGCTGACTGCTTGAAAGGGGCGGTCGAGGCAGAAACCTTCATTGCATTCACAAAGTACTAGGATATGCATTTGAAATGCTGTAACTTACAAGGCTACAGAGCAAGAGCTGCAAAGTGGGATTAGGCTGGATAGCTCTTTTTTGAGCCGGCACAGACATGATGGGTCGAATAGTCTCATTCTGTGCCATAAATTTCTGTGATTCTATGATACACTGGCTCCCTGCTCCTGATGTTGCAAGGAAATCTCCTGGCTATACTGTTCCAGACAGGACCGTGAAGTAATCCAGTTGAGTTTTGGCTACAACGTCCGGAACTGCGACCTAAGACCTGCCCGGATAGATCAAGAGATTTGTCATGCAGAGAGCAGGAAATAAAGAGAAAAATGTAAATGCAATGCAAAGTCATTAAAGTTTGTAAATGGGGCAAAATCTGTGGTTCTACTGCATTTGATGGGCATCCGCGTATTAAATTGGCTTATTGGTACCAGAACAGCATTCGGAAAGCTGACCATAGATTTTTGGATATTAAGGGACATGGGAACAGTGTAGGAAAATAGAGTTGAGGTAGAAGATCAACCATGATCTCACTGAATGGCAGAGCAGGCTCGAGGGGCCAAATGGCCTACTCCTGCTCCTAATTCTTATTTCTTATCTTGGCATGCTTTGTGTATACAGCTCTTGATTCATCCCCAAATTGTTCCACTGCTACCATCAGCAGTAACAGACCTACCCCAGTGTGGTACAGCTCAAAGCTTTCTCTCGAGTGCAACCAAAGTTCGGAAAGGCAAACATGATATTTTCCTCTCTGCTAATTTTAATGAATTTGTTAATGGATGGGCTTGTAAACCTGTTTGTAAAAAAAAAAAACACAGGAGGACATCGAAGCGAATCTATAGCGTTTTTTATCTTCCGCAATACTTGCGTTTATCGCGACTCCCAGTTGCACAAGTCTTGGGGCAACACCAAAATAAACTTGGGGCATTCACTTAAGATTGGCTACTGTAATATTTGCACCTGAGAGTATGCTCACAGGGAGGTGGGCGCCGGAGGGACTGTAGTGCATCACCACCCTCGGCAAACAAATTTTAATTTGATTTTATATGTTTTAAAGTTTAATTTGTTTTATTGCCGGGTTTTAGTGTCCCCTCCCTTTTAGCCAGGGGGCACTTGTATAATTTGTGGTTTTAGTGCCCAAAAAAATCCCCCCCAAAAAACAAAAAAAAACAAAAAAGGGCACTTGAAAAGTGTTTGGAGTGTCCCCTTCCTTTAATCACAGGCACTTGATTTAATGTTTATTTTTGTTCTCAACAAAAGAGTTGTAGAGCTGTTGAGTTGGGAGTGGCTTAGCCAGTCACGTGATGGTCACAAGACCCAATAAAACCCCAACCAGTTGGGTTCAAGGGATCCACGATGAGGCAGGTGGTTGTGAGCCTGGTGGTGTGTAGTGTGATTGTTAAACCTTTTGCTAATAAACCAAGTAGTTCTTAATAGCAATGTGTTGCTATGAATTCTTATGCAAAGAACCCATGAAGCAAATCCATTGCAGCTACCAAGAAGGCCGCTTAAAGAAAAATGGCTGCTGGCCCTTGCAAATCTTGCGAGTTATTTTGGGCTGCCAGCAACTCATTTGTGAGGTGATACCGTCAACAGGGCACTTAACCCAAAATAAAAGCAGCTTCCGATTGTACTGCTGAGTGTTTATCACAGTGTATGACATTTTTTTCGCCTATCCCCATTGTGCTTCATAGAAATCCTCGCAACCTTGCTGGGAGTATAATGAAATCTGAGGGGCTTTGGTGAAGTGACCCCTTACTAAAGGCTCCAGGAGGTTATTGACTCTGGGCACCTTTAATCAAAAAAAAAAATCCTTGTCTACAGCCAGTCATGGTCTTGTGGATAGACACCAGCAGTCTGTCTCAATCCTTGTGTAAGCTGCAGTTCTTTTGAAGTGAGAATTTTATGTGCATGTTAACAGACCATGAGCATTGAGATGAATAACTGTTCAATTCTGAGTATTTTCCAGTTGCACTGCTTCTCTCTTTGGTTATTCATCTTGAGAGCAGTTTTGGGGGCGGGTGGGGGGGGGGTGAGAAAAAGGTCATGGTGCTAATGGGATCGTTGGCTTGCAGTTTGCTGGTGCCTTCCGTCTGATACTGGTCACCCTGCAGTATACAGCTGTCATCTGCTTTCTGACTAAAGGATGGCCTGGACTTTGTTTTTTAAAACTTCTGTTACTGATAAAGTTTGTTTAATGCATCTGTTTTATAAAGGAGAAATTGAAGTTGCTGAAGGGGCGGGAAAGGGCTTGAACGGCCCACTCCTGTTCTGATGTAACGCAACTTCCCAAAAATATTTTGTAATTCCAACTGTCGTTTGGTCATTAACTGGGAGGAAGAAAAATTGCAAAACGAGATTGCCTTCAGTTCACTCCGAGGTCTTTGTGCTCACTTGTTTGTGCGAGTGTGCTGGCTCGAATTTAATTGGGTCGTACTCTTGATTATATCCGTTGTTTTTGATTGTGACCTATGTGTTTTGTGTGTGTGTGCCCCGCTCACCCATCACCCCTGTGCTCGCTGACCTTCATTGGCTTCTGGTTAAGCAGCGCCTCGATTTCAAAATTCTCATCCTTATTTTCAAATCCCTCCATGGCCCCTCCCTGTCTCTAACCTCCACCAGCCCCACAACCCCTCTTCCCCCACCCCCCCCCCCCCCCCCCGAGATGTCTGTGCTCCTCCAATTCTACCCTCTTGAGCATCCCTGATTATAATCGCTCAACCAATGGTGGCCGTGCCTTCTATTGTCACGGTCCCAATCTCTGGAACTCCCGGCCTATACCTCTCTACACCCCTACTTTTCTTTCCTCCTTCAAGACGCTCCTTAAAACTTACCTCTTTGGTCACCTGCGCTAATTTCTCCTTATGTGGTTCGGTGTCAAACTTTTTATCTCATAATACTCCTGTGAAGCGCCCTGAGGATGTTTCACTGTTAAAGGTGCTATATAAATACAATTTGTTGTCATCTCTCAAGCCCTGCTTCTCTCTGCTTGCTCCCACCTCCATGTGTCTGACACGTGTCTTACTAGCACTTCCATTTTATCCTAGTTCTTCTTCTTCCATCAGGCCTTTTGTCCATTTTTTTGCTGCCATATGTCCAATCCCTCCATCCCTGCCAAGTCGATCCTGAGCTGAGCAGTGTATAGTTACATTTTAAAAACATTCTTGGCAGAAAATACACATTACTGTATATTTTCAGTAAGACTCGGGGAGTCTTTTGGGATTTGTGGATACTGGGATTTTCGTAGAACAGGCAACCTCAGGAATTCCTCGCCTGCCTGTTTTCTGCCTGGGACTCTCTTTTTTTTCCCCAAAAAAAGGATTCCTACAGAAATGAGAATGCTGCCATAAATGCAGTCGTAAGTTCAAGTGTATTTGGCACAGATAAGTAGATGCTTTGTGGGGTGGTGAAGGGCTTTTTAAAAAAAAAATCCTAAGTACAGTTGTTGAAACGGTGTATTTACATTATACAGCTGCGTGCCAAATGTTCCAGCTCTTGTCTTCTAATAATGGGACTTGAGTACTGGAGTGGAGTGACCTGAATAAGAGGGATGGAATAGGGAGTCTGATGAGGGATCGCTCTCCGTGCTAAAGGACCAGTGCAGTTAAAACTGCTGTGGCATGGCTGATGGCATAAGGGTACGGAGCCCAGGTACAGCAGAGGAGCGGCGAGAGATCGTGGCGGAGGAACGGCGAATGAGGGTACGGAGCCCAGAAGAGCCGAGGGCCCAGGGGCAGCGCGGGCCAGCCCACACTGCGACAATGTGTGTGCACGAGGTCCGTGCAGCAGAGCAGGTCTCCAGTCGTCCTGGTTCAACCCTTGCCACTGGATAAAGACCTAGCTCTGTCGAGCCCGTGTGGTGGCTGATGTGCAACGGCCACCACACGTTAAAAAAAATCCACGCACAGGCATCTTCCACCCCCTCAATAGGAGTTCAGGACTGGAACATCGGGTCCTTCATTGAAACATCTGTGAACTCCTGTGGAATCAAGTCATCCTCATTCGAGGGACCGCCTATGATGATGGCAAGATTACACCAGACAGCAATGACTATTAATCTCTCTTTTTGGTGGTGGTGGTTGAGGGGCGAGATGTTGGTCCGAACATTAGGAGAACTCCCTATTAGTCAAATATTGCCGCACAACCGTTTATATCCTCCAACAGGGAGACCGGGCTTCAGTTTAATATCTCACCTGGAGGAAAGCCCCTTTTCACTATACAACACTCCCTCAGAACCGCACTCGAGTATCAGCCTGGATTATGTGCTCAAATACTGGAGTAAGGCTTGGACCCATTCCCTTATTCAGAAGCAAGAATGCTACCAACTAAGCTAGACACAATAACAACAACTACTTGCATTTATATAGCACCTTTTAACATTGTCAGATATCCTAAGGCTCCTCATGGGCATGTTGTCAGGCAAAATTTGACACAGAGCCGCATAAGGAGATATTGAGACAGGTAACCAAAAGCTTGGTCAAGAAGGTAGG